>NW_026266818.1:12500-20411 GCF_025860055.1 Xyrauchen texanus | reverse complement strand
TATATATAATAGATCAGGATTCTTCTACACAACAGAAGATGATCATGGTTTGACTTTCTACTGGAGTCGTGTCAATATATATATAATAGATCAGGATTCTTCTACACAACAGATGATGATCATGGTTTGACTTTCTACTCGAGTCGTGTCAATATATATATAATAGATCAGGATTCTTCTACACAACAGATGATGTGAATGTTTCTGCACTTCACTCATTTATTCAAGGTAATTAAAACACTTTTATCTTTAATTCTTTTATAAAAACCTTCATATCGGATTAAATACAGACAAATGTTTTTCAGTTCTCCATGTAAATCTGGACATTAATATCAGGATTCATATTTTCAAAACAAATACATTTGGTTGAATGTTTGTCGACGCATAAATTGTGACATTATCCAAATGCAAATCTCATATTATTATTTTAGTTTTTGTTTGCACAAATGTACAATATCTGTTCATTTGCCATCTCTACGAGTTATGATCCTGTCATATTAAATAGCAAAATCGATTTTCCCGTTTGTTATTTCACTGTGTCCCGTATGGAGCATTGATTTGGGGATGGAGAGGGAAACACAAGGTTTCTGATAGTGAAGCTCCATCATTTAACTTTTCATCGGTAACACTTTAGAATAATGGTCCGTAGTTAACAAGTAGCTATGCAGGAAGTAATAGGTAGTACTGCATTATTCACAAGTAGTTCTCAATGAGGATATATTTCTTTAGTAATAATCAAATACCTACCAAGGAACTACCTTTGTACTAAATGACCTATTACTTACTGCTTAGTTAATATTGCTTCCATATTAGTTAATAGTATTAAGTTCGGTGTTAATGCAGTACTACCTATTACTTCCTGCATAGCTACTTGTTAACTACGGACCATTATTCTAAAGTGTTACCTTTTCATCTTCTGCTGCATTCTGGTGTAGCATCTGTTGACCAATGGGAATCTCGATGAGACGAGACAAGAGGCGAAACTCTGACAAGTGTTGAATTCATTCACTGTCCTCTATTATCTTTCTCTGTCAGACTGAACATATAGTAATGATGAAGAGAGTCTGGAGAAGAGTTTCAATGTTTACTGGTACAATATCAACAATATATATTTTAATTTTAATATCTAATTACTCAGGGTAATTAACACTAAACGGATTAGTATATGGGTACATACACACACACACACACACACACACACACACACACACACAAACACACACACACACACTCACACATGTTGGTCTACCTATCATTATGAGGACTTTCCATAGACATAATGACTTTTATACTGTACAAACTATAGATTCTATCCCCTAAACCTAACACAACCCCTAAACCTAACCCTCACAGAAAACCTTCTGCATTTTTACATTTTCAATAAAACATTGTTTAGTATGATTTTTAAGCGATTTGAATTATGGGGACACTAGAAATGTCCTTATAAATCACATTTATAGCATAATACCCATGTAATTACTCATTTGTAATTTACAAAATTGTCCTCGTAAATCACAAAAACACGCAAACACACACACACTCACTCTCACACACACACACACACACACACATACACACACACACACACATGTTGGTCTACCTATCATTATGAGGACTTTCCATAGACATAATGACTTTTATACTGTACAAACTATAGATTCTATCCTCTAAACCTAACACAACCCCTAAACCTAACCCTCACAGAAAACCTTCTGCATTTTTACATTTTCAATAAAACATTGTTTAGTATGATTTTTAAGCGATTTGAATTATGGGGACACTAGAAATGTCCTTATAAATCACATTTATAGCATAATACCCATGTAATTACTCATTTGTAACTTACAAAATTGTCCTCGTAAATCACAAAAACACGCACACAAATATACACACTCAAACACACACACACACACACACACGCTCACACACACATACACACACATATACTCACACACACAAACACACTCACACACACATACACACACACACACACACACACACACACACACATATACACACACACACACCCTCACACACACAAACACACACCCACACACACACACACACACACACACACCCTCACACAGTATATGTATCTACAGACGGTTCAAAGGTATGAAGATAAATTAGTAGTAAAACTCGACAGCTTGTAAAATAAATATTTGTATTTGTAATATACTCTCAAATAAAAATCTGCAGTTGAATGTTGCAATCTGCACTCACAGACAATCATAAATCTGTGTTTTAAATTCAGTTGCAGACAAAAAGTCACAAATGTGTGAAATGACAAACGACAGACACAAACCATATTTACTTTTATACTTTAATTCACTTTCACAGTACAAGTATAAATTGTTGGTGTCAGACGGGCTGATTTGAGTATTTCTGGGATTTTCACACACAACAGTCTCTAGAATTACTCAAACACAAAACACATCCAGTGAGGGTCAGTTCTGTGTATGAAACACTTCCAGTGAGGGTCAGTTCTGTGTATGAAACACTTCCAGTGAGGGTCAGTTCTGTGTATGAAACGCATCCAGTGATGGTCAGTTCTGTGTAAGAAACACTTCCAGTGAGGGTCAGTTCTGTGTATGAAACACATCCAGTGATGGTCAGTTCTGTGTATGAAACACTTCCAGTGAGGGTCAGTTCTGTGTATGAAACGCATCCAGTGATGGTCAGTTCTGTGTATGAAACACATCCAGTGAGGGTCAGTTCTGTGTATGAAACGCATCCAGTGATGGTCAGTTCTGTGTATGAAACACATCCAGTGAGGGTCAGTTCTGTGTATGAAACACATCCAGTGATGGTCAGTTCTGTGTATGAAACACTTCCAGTGAGGGGCAGTTCTGTGTATGAAACACTTCCAGTGAGGGTCAGTTCTGTGTATGAAACACTTCCAGTGAGGGGCAGTTCTGTGTATGAACCACTTCCAGTGAAGGTCAGTTCTGTGTATGAACCACTTCCAGTGAGGGGCAGTTCTGTGTATGAACCACTTCCAGTGAGGGGCAGTTCTGTGTATGAACCACTTCCAGTGAAGGTCAGTTCTGTGTATGAAACACATCCAGTGAGGGGCAGTTCTGTGTATGAACCACTTCCAGTGAGGGGCAGTTCTGTGTATGAACCACTTCCAGTGAAGGTCAGTTCTGTGTATGAAACACATCCAGTGAGGGGCAGTTCTGTGTATGAACCACTTCCAGTGAGGGTCAGTTCTGTGTATGAAACACATCCAGTGAGGGTCATTTCTGTGTATGAACCACTTCCAGTGAGGGGCAGTTCTGTGTATGAACCACTTCCAGTGAAGGTCAGTTCTGTGTATGAAACACATCCAGTGAGGGGCAGTTCTGTGTATGAACCACTTCCAGTGAGGGGCAGTTCTGTGTATGAACCACTTCCAGTGAAGGTCAGTTCTGTGTATGAATCACATCCAGAGAGGGTCAGTTCTGTGTATGAAACACATCCAGTGAGGGTCATTTCTGTGTATGAACCACTTCCAGTGAGGGGCAGTTCTGTGTATGAACCACTTCCAGTGAAGGTCAGTTCTGTGTATGAAACACATCCAGTGAGGGGCAGTTCTGTGTATGAACCACTTCCAGTGAGGGGCAGTTCTGTGTATGAATCACATCCAGTGAGGGTCAGTTCTGTGTATGAAACACATCCAGTGAGGGTCATTTCTGTGTATGAACCACTTCCAGTGAGGGGCAGTTCTGTGTATGAACCACTTCCAGTGAGGGTCAGTTCTGTGTATGAAACACATCCAGTGAGGGTCATTTCTGTGTATGAACCACTTCCAGTGAGGGGCAGTTCTGTGTATGAACCACTTCCAGTGAAGGTCAGTTCTGTGTATGAAACACATCCAGTGAGGGGCAGTTCTGTGTATGAACCACTTCCAGTGAAGGTCAGTTCTGTGTATGAAACACATCCAGTGAGGGGCAGTTCTGTGTATGAACCACTTCCAGTGAGGGGCAGTTCTGTGTATGAACCACTTCCAGTGAAGGTCAGTTCTGTGTATGAATCACATCCAGTGAGGGTCAGTTCTGTGTATGAAACACATCCAGTTATTGTCAGTTCTGTGTATGAAACACATCCAGTGATTGTCAGTTCTGTGTATGAAACAAATCCATTGAGGGTCAGTTCTGTGTATGAAACACTTCCAGTGAGGGGCAGTTCTGTGTATGAAACACATCCAGTGAGGGTCAGTTCTGTGTATGAAACACATCCAGTGATTGTCAGTTCTGTGTATGAAACAAATCCAGTGAGGGTCAGTTCTGTGTATGAAACACTTCCAGTGAGGGTCAGTTCTGTGTATGAAACACATCCATTTAGGGTCAGTTCTGTGTATGAAACGCATCCAGTGAGGGTCAGTTCTGTTTATGAAACACATCCAGTGAGGGTCAGTTCTGTGTATGAATCACATCCAGTGAGGGGCAGTTCTGTGTATGAACCACTTCCAGTGAGGGTCAGTTCTGTGTATGAGTCACATGCAGTGAGGGTCAGTTCTGTGTATGAAACACATCCAGTGATTGTCAGTTCTGTGTATGAACCACTTCCAGTGAGGGTCAGTTCTGTGTATGAAACACATCCAGTGAGGGTCAGTTCTGTGTATGAAACACATCCAGTGAGGGTCAGTTCTGTGTATGAAACACATCCAGTGATTGGCAGTTCTATGTATGAAACAAATCCAGTGAGGGTCAGTTCTGTGTATAAAACACTTCCAGTGAGGGTCAGTTCTGTGTATGAAACACTTCCAGTGAGGGTCAGTTCTGTGTATGAAACACATCCAGTGAGGGTCAGTTCTGTGTATGAAACACATCCAGTGAGGGTCAGTTCTGTGTATGAACCACTTCCAGTGAGGGGCAGTTCTGTGTATGAACCACTTCCAGTGAAGGTCAGTTCTGTGTATGAAACACATCCAGTGAGGGGCAGTTCTGTGTATGAACCACTTCCAGTGAGGGTCAGTTCTGTGTATGAAACACATCCAGTGAGGGTCATTTCTGTGTATGAACCACTTCCAGTGAGGGGCAGTTCTGTGTATGAACCACTTCCAGTGAAGGTCAGTTCTGTGTATGAAACACATCCAGTGAGGGGCAGTTCTGTGTATGAACCACTTCCAGTGAGGGGCAGTTCTGTGTATGAACCACTTCCAGTGAAGGTCAGTTCTGTGTATGAATCACATCCAGAGAGGGTCAGTTCTGTGTATGAAACACATCCAGTGAGGGTCATTTCTGTGTATGAACCACTTCCAGTGAGGGGCAGTTCTGTGTATGAACCACTTCCAGTGAAGGTCAGTTCTGTGTATGAAACACATCCAGTGAGGGGCAGTTCTGTGTATGAACCACTTCCAGTGAGGGGCAGTTCTGTGTATGAATCACATCCAGTGAGGGTCAGTTCTGTGTATGAAACACATCCAGTGAGGGTCATTTCTGTGTATGAACCACTTCCAGTGAGGGGCAGTTCTGTGTATGAACCACTTCCAGTGAGGGTCAGTTCTGTGTATGAAACACATCCAGTGAGGGTCATTTCTGTGTATGAACCACTTCCAGTGAGGGGCAGTTCTGTGTATGAACCACTTCCAGTGAAGGTCAGTTCTGTGTATGAAACACATCCAGTGAGGGGCAGTTCTGTGTATGAACCACTTCCAGTGAGGGGCAGTTCTGTGTATGAACCACTTCCAGTGAAGGTCAGTTCTGTGTATGAATCACATCCAGAGAGGGTCAGTTCTGTGTATGAACCACTTCCAGTGAGGGGCAGTTCTGTGTATGAACCACTTCCAGTGAAGGTCAGTTCTGTGTATGAATCACATCCAGAGAGGGTCAGTTCTGTGTATGAAACACATCCAGTGAGGGTTATTTCTGTGTATGAACCACTTCCAGTGAGGGGCAGTTCTGTGTATGAACCACTTCCAGTGAAGGTCAGTTCTGTGTATGAAACACATCCAGTGAGGGGCAGTTCTGTGTATGAACCACTTCCAGTGAGGGGCAGTTCTGTGTATGAATCACATCCAGTGAGGGTCAGTTCTGTGTATGAAACACATCCAGTGAGGGTCATTTCTGTGTATGAACCACTTCCAGTGAGGGGCAGTTCTGTGTATGAACCACTTCCAGTGAAGGTCAGTTCTGTGTATGAAACACATCCAGTGAGGGGCAGTTCTGTGTATGAACCACTTCCAGTGAGGGGCAGTTCTGTGTATGAACCACTTCCAGTGAAGGTCAGTTCTGTGTATGAATCACATCCAGTGAGGGTCAGTTCTGTGTATGAAACACATCCAGTTATTGTCAGTTCTGTGTATGAAACACATCCAGTGATTGTCAGTTCTGTGTATGAAACAAATCCATTGAGGGTCAGTTCTGTGTATGAAACACTTCCAGTGAGGGGCAGTTCTGTGTATGAAACACATCCAGTGAGGGTCAGTTCTGTGTATGAAACACATCCAGTGATTGTCAGTTCTGTGTATGAAACAAATCCAGTGAGGGTCAGTTCTGTGTATGAAACACTTCCAGTGAGGGTCAGTTCTGTGTATGAAACACATCCATTTAGGGTCAGTTCTGTGTATGAAACGCATCCAGTGAGGGTCAGTTCTGTTTATGAAACACATCCAGTGAGGGTCAGTTCTGTGTATTAAACACTTCCAGTGAGGGGCAGTTCTGTGTAAGAAACACATCCAGTGAGGGTCAGTTCTGTGTATGAAGCACATCCAGTGAGGGGCAGTTCTGTGTATGAATCACATCCAGTGAGGGTCAGTTCTGTGTATGAATCACATCCAGTGAGGGGCAGTTCTGTGTATGAACCACTTCCAGTGAGGGTCAGTTCTGTGTATGAGTCACATGCAGTGAGGGTCAGTTCTGTGTATGAAACACATCCAGTGATTGTCAGTTCTGTGTATGAACCACTTCCAGTGAGGGTCAGTTCTGTGTATGAAACACATCCAGTGAGGGTCAGTTCTGTGTATGAAACACATCCAGTGAGGGTCAGTTCTGTGTATGAAACACATCCAGTGATTGGCAGTTCTATGTATGAAACAAATCCAGTGAGGGTCAGTTCTGTGTATAAAACACTTCCAGTGAGGGTCAGTTCTGTGTATGAAACACATCCATTTAGGGTCAGTTCTTTGTATGAAACGCATCCAATGAGGGTCAGTTCTGTTTATGAAACACATCCAGTGAGGGTCAGTTCTGTGTATGAAACACTTCCAGTGATGGTCAGTTCTGTGTATGAAACACACCCAGTGAGGGTCAGTTCTGTGTATGAAACACATCTAGTGAGGGTCAGTTCTGTGTATGAAACACTTCCAGTGATGGTCAGTTCTGTGTATGAAACACTTCCAGTGAGGGTCAGTTCTGTGTATGAAACACTTTCAGTGATTGTCAGTTCTATGTATGAAACAAATCCAGTGAGGGTCATTTCTGTGTATGAAACACTTCCAGTGAGGGTCAGTTCTGTGTATAAAACAAATCCAGTGAGGCTCAGTTCTGTGTATGAAAAACTTCCAGTGAGGGTCAGTTCTGTGTATGAAACACTTCCAGTGAGGGTCAGTTCTGTGGATGGAAATCTCTTATTGATGAGAGGTCAGCAGAGAATGGTCAAACTGGTTTGAGCTGATAAAGTCTTCAGTAACTCAGATAACCGCTCTGTACAATCGTGATGAAGAATATCATCTCTGAATGCTGTTCTGATGTGGGTTGATGCTGTTTTGGTGGCACGAGGGGGACCTGCACAATATTAGGCAGGTGGTTTTAATGTTGTGGCTGATCGCTGCATATGGGTGAACTCTAGTTAAAGGGATCATCCCTATACCCTACTCACTATGAAGAGCACTTGATGTGGTGAAAATCATTCAGCACACTTTTAGTGGATCATGCAAGTGTAAAAGTTTGTTGTTTGCTTCATTGATTGGTACAGTTGAGTGGATTG
>NW_026266818.1:0-5000 GCF_025860055.1 Xyrauchen texanus | reverse complement strand
GAGAAGCTTCCCTTAAGCATGATGCTACCACCACCATGCTTCAAAGTCGGTCCTTGGATGATGAGCTTTATTGGCTTTGCATCAAATATATCTTTTGCAATTTAGGCTAAAAATCCAACCTTTGACCCATCAGACCATGGACTTGGATGTTCCCTTTTGTAAGACAGGGTTTATGTCTTGCCACCCTTCCCCAAATCCCAGACCTGTGCAAAATACGAGAGATGTAGCTCCTTCAGTGTTGCTATTGGCCTCTTGCTATTCTCCTGATAACTTTTCTCCTCATCCTCTCATTAACTTTGGAGGGCCGTTCTGATCTTTGCAATGTCTCTGTATTGCCACATTCTCTCCACTTATTGATTCTTGAGTGCTCCATGGTACATCTAGAGCCATCGATGTTCTTTTATATCCCTCTCCTGATTGGTACTTTTCACCAATTAACTCTCGCAGTTTCTTTGGCAACTCTTTGTGGACCATTGCTCTGCCAATAGGATGCAACCCCAAACATTCAAGCAAATACTAAAGCAACAGCTGACTTTAATCTGGATTCAATCAGAATCCATTTCATTGATGGCTGGTGTATCTACACATTCTCCTAATAATCAATGAAATGCTTTTATAATATGCAACATAATGTAATTGTTTCTTTACAGAAGATGTCTTGTAACTAAGATGACTCAAGGCATGGTTTCACATACAGTTTTATTGTAAACATTATAATAATATATAAAGTGCATCCCACAACCTCTGAGATCAGTGAACTGTGTTTCTCCATCACACCTGATTCAGATCAGATCATTACTAAAGACTTCATGACCTGAGCTGTGTTTCTCAAAAGCATTATATAGCACACAATCATTGGCATTTAGATACAGTAAAGTCATCTTCACACTGCAGAACCCACATGTGCTATTTGATACTCTGAAACATTAAAATGCTTCTGTTCTACATGTAACAGTTTACACAATGTGACACATGATGTCTGCCACAAATCAACAGTACTGTATGTCACACCCGTATTTTAGAGTCAACTGTGTCACACCCCCAAAAGAAACAATTGGCGATAAGAATCAGACATAGCTTTTTTGCTAGGCGTGCTGACATATACAAAGAATTTGTTTCAGGGCAGTGCAGCTTTGCCCCTGGGCGCTTCGACAGCGCTGTCTAAAAGAGAAATGTTCCTTTCTAAAAGAGTGTTTTCTCTAAGTTTCAGTCCCTCTGAGTCTGTAGACTAGACTCCTCAACACTCAATGCTACAATGAGACAGTCCAGTAAGTGTGCATGGAGAACCAGAAGATTACATCCATGTGATATTTGACTTTATTTATAAAACCGAGAGAAATATGTCCTCTATGTCTTATATTCACAAAGCTCGAGTCACTCAAAAAAGCCTTTATATAATATATTTCACAACACTGAACTTTTCAAAATCATATAATTTCCCTTTTATTCATTTTATTTCTTTCTTTTTTTTTTTTTTTGTGTTCTGTGTCTTCTAATTTGATAATTTGTCATTTGAAAAAGTAAGCAGCGTCATTAAAAGTTTCTGTCTCCACAGTCACGTGACTCATTTTCTGTCCTTTTTTAAATAATTTGGGACATGTGCAAAGGATTGTGGGTGATCCACTAATGATACACCCGATGCATCCTCCAGAATATGTTAAAGAAGGCCGTGAAACGAGGCTGTCGTCACGATTGAGACGGTGTTGAACGGTGTTTGATGACGTGACAGATGAGATATCAGTCTAACGAGTCTGCAGTCAATCACACTTAGTGTGTCGCTCTCTGTCAGAATAATCCCGTAAGAACACGTGAACACCAAACTGCTGCAGAGATCAAATACACCGAATGTATGAGAGTCCAAACTGCACGTCAATATGAAGAAACACAAATCACACACATTTATACATCATTTGGAAATCCTGACCGGTGTAAAACAGAGGACGTACGGTCACACAGTTTGAGCAGTTAGTTTCATTTCTGTTTGTTATTTTCACACTTTAATTCCTCTGAAGTCTCTGAAACTTCCTGTTTTTAGAGACTTCCTAATTTTATTTTATTTTTCACCTTTTGAATTCTTGACTAAAAAAATAAATAAATCACATGACTGACATTGTGTCACCTTTTATGTTGATCTAATGTCTAAAAGATAAAACACAGCGTTCAGAATCACACAAGTATACACAAGACAATATTGTATGCAGAACTTCTGCTTTTGTGTGTTCTGTGATTCACTCACAGTCCTGCTGTTGTCTTTGATTCAGGACACGGATGACCTGCGGGGGAAGAATCTCTTCCTCATTCTCATCAACTATGAGATGATCTTTCTGACTTTGGTCCAGAATGTTTTGCAGAAGATGAACTGCAGATCAGACAGTTTCCAAATAACTTCTGCATTTGTGGGGTTTGTTTGTGCTGATTGTGTTTATAGTTTATTATTTCACCAGAATGAAGTAAATTATTACATATTCAGTCTTCATTGATTAATCTGAACTTCAGGAATCGACAATAAACATCTTTGAACTATTAAAGATTGTTTTATTCTTATTATCACTAATTACATTATTTATCATTTACTTTCTCTTCATTAATGCATCAAAATAAACATGTTTATAAAAGTGTTTAGATTTATAAAGTGAACACTTGTAGAACTGAATCAGTCTGTAATAACACAGTTATTACACACATATAAATCAATCATGTCAAATAAAAGCAGCAGACACAATCACATTTGATACTGACACAAAGTAAAATGAAAACATGTTTTATTATTATTTCATTTCATTTCATTTATTTATGTATTCTCTTTTCATGGTAATGCAACACGAAATGCCACAACAGCAATTTAACAAATCCAACAAACACAACAAAAATACATTCCATGACAAAAAGAACAGGAGTAGGAAGAAGAAAGAAAATCTTATAAACTCCTCCCCCATTCTTATAATAATAAAAAAATTACAAATTAGATGACCTCACCAACATGACAAAAGATAACAACAACAAAAAATAACAAAATAGCCCAGACCAGATAATCTACTTTCAATTTTAACAATTTTCCTTTTTTTTATATTTTATTATTAATTCTGCTTACACAACACTAAACAAACAAACAAAAACAACAATGATGGAATGATGACAACGAGACCATTGTTGTTGTAATTTTATCAATTTTCACAATCATCTTTATATAAATTAAGTATCTTCTGTTTATACTTGTATTTAAATTGGAGAATGTTTGAACAACATTTTAGATCATTTTCTAGAAAATTCCATCTTTTCACAGCAGAAACTGAAACACACATTTGTTTGAGGGTATTTCCAGCAAAAGGGTGTTTAAAGTCTTTATTTCTTCTGCTTGTCCCACTATTTACAGTAAAAGAGTTTGCAGTCCATGCGGTAACAAGCAGTATTTTGCTTTATGAACAACTAATAAAGTTTGTAAAGCAACCAAATCCTTCAGTTTGAGTAGTCCTGACTCCAGAAACAGTCCTGTAGTATGTTCTCTTGGAGTAACTCCATTAATTATTCTTATGTCTCTATTTGCAAAATAAATAATGGCATTAAATTAGTGAAATAAGAATTACCCCATATCTCCAAACAATACATCAAATATGGCAAAATAAAGGAACAATATAGGATTCTCATTGCCTTATAATTTAACATAAACTTTACTTTACTCAAAACGGCAATGTTTTTACAAATTGTATTTCTTACATAAGATATATGTGACTTCCATTTAAATGTTTCATCAATGAGTACTCCTAAAAACCTCAATTCTGACACTCTCTCAATAATTATTCCATTTAAAGTCAAACGAACATTTTCAGGGCATTTTTGATTTGTAAACAACATAAATTTTGTTTTACTTAAATTTAACGACAGTTTATTTTTATTAAACCATTTCTGAAGTAGAACCAATTCTTGTTCAATAGTTTTCATTAATATTTTGATGTTCTTTCCCGATACAAAAAAATTAGTATCGTCCGCAAAAAGAACAAAACGTAAAATCTTTGATTCATCACAGAGATCATTAATATATAAAGTAAATAATTTTGGCCCCAGCACAGAGCCTTGAGGGACTCCACACTTAGATTCATGGCCTATATACTCGACATATTGTTGTCTATTTTCTAAGTAACTAATAATCCAGTTTAATACTACACCTCTAATTCCATATGTCTGTAATTTAGATATCAATATACCGTGATCAAGAGTGTCGAAGGCCTTTTTAAAAACACCAACTGTGTGATTTTTATTCTCCAATTCTGTGGTAATGTCTTCTGTGATTTTCATCAAAGCCACAGCTGTTGAGCGGGTGCTTAGAAACCCAAACTGATTATCATGTATCAAAGAATGTTTTTCAAGAAAATAATCCAATTTTTTAACAAAAAGCTTCTCCACAATTTTTGAAAATTGCGAAAGCAAAGATATAGGCCTATAATTTGTGACACTGTGCCTATCACCAGATTTAAAAAGGGGAATCATTTTAGCCACCTTCATTTTATCTGGAAAGAAACCTGTATTAAAAGACAAATTGATTATATATTTTAATGGTCTACTAATGCAACTTATAGTTTCTTTAACAATATACATATGTAAGTCATCACTATCGCATGAATGTTTACTTTTTAATTTAGAGACAATAGAAATAATTTCACTCTCACTAACTTCATCAACAAAAAGAGATTGCATGACTCTGCTTTCACCTGTCCAGCTTTTATTTTCATTATGTAGTGGTATACTGTAGTTTTGGCAAGATTTGGACCAACATTGCAGAAAAATGAATTAAATTCATCAGCCATTTTTTCACCATTTATCTCGACGTTCTGTTCATTCATTAAGTACAATGGCTGACAATATTTCATTTCACTGCCCATAACCTCCCTTAAGACTTTCCACATTCTTTTGATATTACTTTTATTATCTATCAACAACTTTATATAATAATCTTTCTTTGCACGTCTCATTATAGTAGTCAGCTTATTTTTATAGGCTTTATA
>NW_026266817.1:0-20423 GCF_025860055.1 Xyrauchen texanus | reverse complement strand
GTGGTAACTGCCTAGCAACCAGATGGGGTTACCCTAGCAACCGAGTAACAAATCACATATCTCTGCATCAGAAAACGTAGAGACTTCAGGGTTGACTTATTTCAATCAGGATGGCAAGGACACTTGATTAGTATCACTATGGTAACTGCCTAGCAACCAGATGGGCTTACCCTAGCAACCGAGTAACAAATCACATATCTCTGCATCAGAAAACGTAGAGACTTCTGGGTTGGTTTATTTCACTCAGGATGGCAAGGAGACTTCATTAGTATCACTATGGTAACTGCCTAGCAACCAGATGGGGTTACCCTAGCAACCAAATAACAAATCACATATCTCTGGATCAGAACATCGTAGAGACTTCCTGGTTGACTGATTTTACTCTGGATAGCAAGGAGACTTGATAAGTATCACTATGGTAACTGCCTAGCAACCAGATGGGGTTACCCTAGCAACCGAGTAACAAATCACATATCTCTGCACCAGAAAACAGTACAGACTTCTGGGTTGACTTATTTCACTCAGGATGGAAAGGAGCCATGTATTGTATTACCTTGGTAACTGCATAGCAACCACATGGGCTTACCCTAGCAACCTAGTAACAAATCACATATTTCTGCACCAGAAAATTATACAGACTTCTGGGTTGATTTATTTATGACCACAATTTCTGTTCTTTTCAAGTTACAGCATGCTATTTGACGAGTTTTGCCACGGCAAGCACCACTCACATTTTCTTCAGGAAATGTACCTATCTAGTTATTTTTATTTTTATTTTTATTATATCTCTTAACAAAACTTGGCACCTAACTCGTCCCGCTACCGTTTGGCGTAGACCCACGAATGAGGTATCAAATCGAACGGCCTATTGAGGACACGTGTGCTATGACTTTTATAAGCGATCGGAGTGCGGTATTTGCCCCAGGGGCAAAAAAGCGGCCTAAAAATCCCATAGACTTAACATTGAGACAAACTTTGACGCGTCACAGCTCCAGCGAGGATTTCGTAGAAACGTGTGATTTGCCACATTTGAAGAGGCTGGCAGGCTCTGTAAGAGCATACCTCAATATGGGGTAAAAGTTGCACCCCTGGGGGGCAGGAGCTGCCCAAAGCAGATGCCCCAATTGACTTATAGTGAATGGTGTAGGGACGGCCCATGAAATGAAAAGGCATAGGGATTTTGTATTGAACATAGCTCTGGATCACAGTGTCATAGAGACAAGGGGTGGGCTCATTTTACTCAGACGACCAATCAGTCTCTCAGGATCATTGTGAAGCTATCAAGCCACGCCCTAGCAACCATTTAGAGCACCTTAGCAACAAGTCCCATAGACTTCTAATGAAAGAGATCAAAGGGATATCTCCGGATAGAAGTGTCATAGAAACACAAGGGTGGTCTCGTTTGACTCTGGGACAGCAAACAGCCAATCATGAATCACCTCAACACTTCCTAGCCCCTCCCTAGCAACCATTGTCGAGCACCTTAGCAACCAAAATCCATAGAGGGATATCTTCCATTCTGAATGTCACAGAGGCATGGGAGTTGGTTTATATCATTCATACTGACAAGCAGCCTTTGGAGTTTCATGATTGGCAGCTGCCAAGCCACTCCCTAGCAACTAAACAGAGTACCCTAGCAACCGTTTAGCAATAACTATATCTCTGCACCAGAAAATCAGAGAGACTTCTGGGTTGATTTATTTCAATCAGGATGGCAAGGAGACTTCATTAGTATCACTATGGTAACTGCCTAGCAACCAGATGGGGTTACCCTAGCAACCGAGTAACAAATCACATATCTCTGCAACAGAAAACAGTAGAGACTTCGGGTTGACTTATTTCACTCAGGATGGCAAGGAGACTTGATTAGTATCACTATGGTAACTGCCTAGCAACCAGATGGGGTTACCCTAGCAACCGAGTAACAAATCACATATCTCTGCATCAGAAAAACGTAGAGACTTCGGGCTTGATTTATTTCAATCAGGATGGCAAGGACACTTGATTAGTATCACTATGGTAACTGCCTAGCAACCAAGGAGGGTTACCCTAGCAACCAAGTAACAAATCACATATCTCTGCAACAGAACATCAGTAGAGACTTCCTGGTTGACTGATTTTACTCAGGATAGCAAGGACACTTGACAAATATCACTATGGTAACTGCCTAGCAACCAGATGGGGGTACCCTAGCAACCGAGTAAAAAAACACATATCTCAGCAGTTATAAAATGCTATTTGACGAGTTTTGCCACGGCAAGCACCACTCACATTTTCTTCAGGAAATGTACATTCTAGTTAGTGGTGCTTGCAAAGCATCACTATTGTAATCTCACATACTTATTATTATACTTTTTATTTTTATTTTTATTTTTATTTTTATATCTCTTAACAAAACTTGACACCTAACTCGTCCCAGCACCGTTTGGCGTAGACCCACGAATGAGGTGTCAAATCGAGCGACCTATTGAGGACACATGTGCTATGACTTTTATAAGCGATCGGAGTGCGGTATTTGCCCCAGGGGCAAAAAAGCGGCCGAAAAATCCCATAGACTTAACATTGAGACAAACTTTGACGCGTCACAGCTCCAAGCGAGGATTTCAGTAGAAACGTGTGATTTGCCACATTTGAAGAGGCTGGCAGGCTCTGTAAGAGCATACCTCAATATGGGGTAAAAGTTGCACCCCTGGGGGCAGGAGCTGCCCAAAAATGCCCCAATTGACTTATAATGGTGTAGGACGGCCCATGAAATGAAAAGGCATAGGGATTTGTATTGAACATAGCTCTGGATCACAGTGTCATAGAGACGAGGGGGTGGGCTCATTTTACTCAGACAACCAATCAGTCTCTCAGGATCATTGTGAAGCTATCAAGCCACGCCCTAGCAACCATTAAGAGCACCTTAGCAACAAGTCCCATAGACTTCTATTGAAACAGATCAAAGGGATATCTCCGGATAGAAGTGTCATAGAAACACAAGGGTGGTCTCGTTTGACTCGGGACAGCAAACAGCCAATCATGCATCACTTCAACACTTCCTAGCCCCTCCCTAGCAACCATTGTCGAGCACCTTAACAACCAAAATCCATAGAGGGATATCTTCCATTCTGAATGTCACAGAGGCATGGGAGTTGGTTTATATCATTCATACTGACAAGCAGCCTTTGGAGATTCATGATTGGCAGCTGCCAAGCCACTCCCTAGCAACTACACAGAGTACCCTAGCAACCGTTTACCAGTAACTATATCTCTGCACCAGAAAATCAGAGAGACTTCTGGGTTGATTTATTTCAATCAGGATGGCAAGGAGACTTGATAAGTATCACTATGGTAACTGCCTAGCAACCAGATGGGGTTACCCTAGCAACCGAGTAACAAATCACATATCTCTGCATCAGAAAACGTAGAGACTTCGGGTTGACTTATTTCAATCAGGATGGCAAGGACACTTCATTAGTATCACTATGGTAACTGCCTAGCAACCAGATGGGCTTACCCTAGCAACCGAGTAACAAATCACATATCTCTGCATCACAAAAACATAGAGACTTCGGGTTGACTTATTTCAATCAGGATGGCAAGGAGACTTCATTAGTATCACTATGGTAACTGCCTAGCAACCAGATGGGCTTACCCTAGCAACCGAGTAACAAATCACATATCTCTGCATCAGAAAACGTAGAGACTTCCGGGTTGACTTATTTCAATCAGGATGGCAAGGACACTTGATTAGTATCACTATGGTATCTGCCTAGCAACCAGATGGGGTTACCCTAGCAACCGAGTAACAAATCACATATCTCTGCATCACAAAAACATAGAGACTTCGGGTTGACTTATTTCAATCAGGATGGCAAGGAGACTTCATTAGTATCACTATGGTAACTGCCTAGCAACCAGATGGGCTTACCCTAGCAACCGAGTAACAAATCACATATCTCTGCATCAGAAAAGCGTAGAGACTTCTGGGTTGACTTATTTCAATCAGGATGGCAAGGAGACTTGATTAGTATCACTATGGTAACTGCCTAGCAACCAGATGGGGTTACCCTAGCAACCGAGTAACAAATCACATAACTCTGCATCACAAACACGTAGAGACTTCGGGTTGACTTATTTCAATCAGGATGGCAAGGAGACATCATTAGTATCACTATGGTAACTGCCTAGCAACCAGATGGCCTTACCCTAGCAACCGAGTAACAAAGCACATATCTCTGCATCAGAAAAGCGTAGAGACTTCGGGTTGACTTATTTCAACCAGGATGGCAAGGACACTTCATTAGTATCACTATGGTAACTGCCTAGCAACCAGATGGGGTTACCCTAGCAACCGAGTAACAAATCACATATCTCTGCACCAGAAAACACTACAGACTTCGGGTTGACTTATTTCACTCAGGATGGAAAGGAGCCATGTATTGTATTACCTTGGTAACTGCATAGCAACCACATGGGCTTACCCTAGCAACCGAGTAACAAATCACATATTTCTGCACCAGAAAATCATACAGACTTCTGGGTTGATTTATTTATGACCATAATTTTGTTCTTTTCAAGTTATAACATGCTGTTTGACGAGTTTTGCCACGGCAAGCACCACTCACATTTTCTTCAGGAAATGTACCTATCTAGTTTTTATTATTTTATTTTTATTTTTATATCTCTTAACAAAACTTGGCACCTAACTTCGTCCCGCACCGTTTGGCGTAGACCCACGAATGAGGTGTCAAATCGAGCGACCTATTGAGGACACGTGTGCTATGACTTTTATAAGCGATCGAGTGCGGTATTTGCCCCAGGGGCAAAAAGCGGCCGAAAAATCACATAGACTTAACATTGAGACAAACTTTGACGCGTCACAGCTCCAAGCGAGGATTTCAGTAGAAGCGTGTGATTTGCCACATTTGAAGAGGCTGGCAGGCTCTGTAAGAGCATACCTCAATATGGGGTAAAAGTTGCACCCCTGGGGGCAGGAGCTGCCCAAAAATGCCCCAATTGACTTATAATGGTGTAGGGCGGCCCATGAAATGAAAAGGCATAGGGATTTGTATTGAACATAGCTCTGGATCACAGTGTCATAGAGACGAGGGGGTGGGCTCATTTTACTCAGACGACCAATCAGTCTCTCAGGATCATTGTGAAGCTATCAAGCCACGCCCTAGCAACCATTAAGAGCACCTTAGCAACAAGTCCCATAGACTTCTATTGAAACATATCAAAGGGATATCTCCGGATAGAAGTGTCATAGAAACACAAGGGTGGTCTCGTTTGACTCGGGACAGCAAACAGCCAATCATGCATCAAATCAACACTTCCTAGCCCCTCCCTAGCAACCATTGTCGAGCACCTTAACAACCAAAATCCATAGAGGGATATCTTCCATTCTGAATGTCACAGAGGCATGGGAGTTGGTTTATATCATTCATACTGACAAGCAGCCTTTGGAGATTCATGATTGGCAGCTGCCAAGCCACTCCCTAGCAACTAAACAGAGTACCCTAGCAACCGTTTAGCAGTAACTATATCTCTGCACCAGAAAATCAGAGAGACTTCTGGGTTGATTTATTTCAATCAGGATGGCAAGGAGACTTGATTAGTATCACTATGGTAACTGCCTAGCAACCAGATGGGGTTACCCTAGCAACCGAGTAACAAATCACATATCTCTGCATCAGAAAAGCGTAGAGACTTCGGGTTGACTTATTTCAATCAGGATGGAAAGGACACTTCATTAGTATCACTATGGTAACTGCCTAGCAACCAGATGGGCTTACCCTAGCAACCGAGTAACAAATCACATATCTCTGCATCACAAAAACATAGAGACTTCGGGTTGACTTATTTCAATCAGGCTGGCAAGGACACTTGATTAGTATCACTATGGTAACTGCCTAGCAACCAGATGGGGTTACCCTAGCAACCGAGTAACAAATCACATATCTCTGCACCACAAAATAGTACAGACCTCTGGGTTGATTTATTTCATTCAGGATGGCAAGGACACTTTATTACTATCACTATGGTAACTGCCTAGCAACCAGATGGGGTTACCCTAGCAACCAAGTAACAAATCACATATCTCTGCACCAGAAAATATCACAGACCTCTGGGTTGATTTATTTCACTCAGGATGGCAAGGACACTTGATTACTATCACTATGGTAACTGCCTAGCAACCAGATGGGGTTACCCTAGCAACCGAGTAACAAATCACATATCTCTGCACTAGAAAACAGTAGAGACTTCGGGTTGACTTATTTTACTCAGGATGGCAAGGAGACTTCATTAGTATCACTATGGTAACTGCCTAGCAACCATATGGGGTTACCCTAGCAACCAAGTAACAAATCACATATCTCTGCATCAGAAAAACGTAGATACTTCTGGGTTGGTTTATTTCAATCAGGATGGCAAAGACACTTGATTATGATCACTATGGTAACTGCCTAGCAACAAGGAGGGGTTACCCTAGCAACCGAGTAACAAATCACATATCTCTGCACCAGAAAATTGAAGAGAATTCTGGGTTGATTTATTTTAATCAGGATGGCCAGGAGACTTGATTAGTATCACTATGGTAACTGCCTAGAAACCAGATGGGGTTAACCTAGCAACCGAGTAACAAATCACATATCTTTCCACCAGAAATTTGTAGAGATTTCGGGTTGACTTATTTCACTCAGGATGGCAAGGAGACTTCATTACTATCACTATGGTAACTGCCTAGCAACCATATGGGGTTACCCTAGCAACCAAGTAACAAATCACATATCTCTGCATCAGAAAAGCGTACAGACTTCTGGGTTGGTTTATTTCACTCAGGATGGCAAGGAGACCTGATTACTATCACTATGGTAACTGCCTAGCAACCAGATGGGGTTACCCTAGCAACCGAGTAACAAATCACATATCTCTGCACCAGAAAACACTACAGACTTCCGGGTTGACTTATTTCACTCAGGATGGAAAGGAGCCATGTGTTGTATTACCTTGGTAACTGCATAGCAACCACTTGGGCTTACCCTAGCAACCGAGTAACAAATCACATATTTCTGCACCAGAAAATCGTACAGACTTCTGGTTTGATTTATTTATGACCATAATTTTTGTTCTTTTCAAGTTATAGCATGCTGTTTGACGAGTTTTGCCACGACAAGCACCACTCACATTTTCTTCAGGAAATGTACCTATCTAGTTATTTTTATTATTTTTTATTTTTCTTATTTTTTATATCTCTTAACAAAACTTGGCACCTAACTCGTCCCGCACCGTTTGGCGTAGACCCACGAATGAGGTGTCAAATCGAGCGACCTATTGAGGACACGTGTGCTATGACTTTTATAAGCGATCGGAGTGCGGTACTTGCCCCAGGGGCAAAAAAGCAGCCGAAAAATCCCATAGACTTAACATTGAGACAAACTTTGACGCGTCACAGCTCCAAGCGAGGATTTAGTAGAAGCGTGTGATTTGCCACATTTGAAGAGGCTGGCAGGCTCTGTAAGAGCATACCTCAATATGGGGTAAAAGCTGCACCCCTGGGGGCAGGAGCTGCCCAAAAATGCCCCAATTGACTTATAATGGTGTAGGACGGCCCCTGAAATGAAAAGGCATAGGGATTTGTATTGAACATAGCTCTGGATCACAGTGTCATAGAGACGAGGGGTGGGCTCATTTTACTCAGACGACCAATCAGTCTCTCAGGATCATTGTGAAGCTATCAAGCCACGCCCTAGCAACCATTAAGAGCACCTTAGCAACAAGTCCCATAGACTTCTATTGAAACAGATCAAAGGGATATCTCCGGATAGAAGTGTCATAGAAACACAAGGGTGGTCTCGTTTTACTCGGGACAGCAAACAGCCAATCATGCATCAAATCAACACTTCCTAGCCCCTCCCTAGCAACCATTGTCGAGCACCTTAACAACCAAAATCCATAGAGGGATATCTTCCATTCTGAATGTCACAGAGGCATGGGAGTTGGTTTATATCATTCATACTGACAAGCAGCCTTTGGAGATTCATGATTGGCAGCTGCCAAGCCACTCCCTAGCAACTAAACAGAGTACCCTAGCAACCGTTTAGCAGTAACTATATCTCTGCACCAGAAAATCAGAGAGACTTCTGGGTTGATTTATTTCAATCAGGATGGCAAGGACACTTGATTAGTATCACTATGGTAACTGCCTAGCAACCAGATGGGGTTACCCTAGCAACCGAGTAACAAATCACATATCTCTGCATCAGAAAAGCGTAGAGACTTCGGGTTGACTTATTTCAATCAGGATGGAAAGGAGACTTCATTAGTATCACTATGGTAACTGCCTAGCAACCAGATGGGCTTACCCTAGCAACCGAGTAACAAATCACATATCTCTGCATCACAAAAACATACAGACTTCGGTTTGACTTATTTCAATCAGGATGGCAAGGACACTTGATTAGTATCACTATGGTAACTGCCTAGCAACCACATGGGGTTACCCTAGCAACCTACTAACAAATCACATATTTCTGCACCAGAACATTATACAGACTTCTGGGTTGATTTATTTATGACCACAATTTCTGTTCTTTTCAAGCAGGCTATTTGACGAGTTTTGCCACGGCAAGCACCACTCACATTTTCTTCAGGAAATGTACCTATCTAGTTATTAGTGGTGCTTGCAAAGCATCACTATTGTAATCTCACATACTTATTATACTTTTTATTTTTATTTTTATTATATCTCTTAACAAAACTTCGGCACCTAACTCGTCCCGCACCGTTTGGCGTAGACCCACGAATGAGGTGTCAAATCGAGCGGCCTATTGAGGACACGTGTGCTATGACTTTTATAAGCGATCGGAGTGCGGTATTTGCCCCAGGGGCAAAAAGCGGCCGAAAAATCACATAGACTTAACATTGAGACAAACTTTGGCGTCACAGCTCCAAGCGAGGATTTAGTAGAAAGCGTGTGATTTGCCACATTTGAAGAGGCTGGCAGGCTCTGTAAGAGCATACCTCAATATGGGGTAAAAGTTGCACCCCTGGGGGCAGGAGCTGCCCAAAAATGCCCCAATTGACTTATAATGGTGTAGGACGGCCCATGAAATGAAAAGGCATAGGGATTTGTATTGAACATAGCTCTGGATCACAGTGTCATAGAGACGAGGGGTGGGCTCATTTTACTCAGACGACCAATCAGTCTCTCAGGATCATTGTGAAGCTATCAAGCCACGCCCTAGCAACCATTAAGAGCACCTTAGCAACAAGTCCCATAGACTTCTATTGAAACATATCAAAGGGATATCTCCGGATAGAAGTGTCATAGAAACACAAGGGTGGTCTCGTTTGACTCGGGACAGCAAACAGCCAATCATGCATCAAATCAACACTTCCTAGCCCCTCCCTAGCAACCATTGTCGAGCACCTTAACAACCAAAATCCATAGAGGGATATCTTCCATTCTGAATGTCACAGAGGCATGGGAGTTGGTTTATATCATTCATACTGACAAGCAGCCTTTGGAGATTCATGATTGGCAGCTGCCAAGCCACTCCTAGCAACTAAACAGAGTACCCTAGCAACCGTTTAGCAGTAACTATATCTCTGCACCAGAAAATCAGAGAGACTTCTGGGTTGATTTATTTCAATCAGGATGGCAAGGAGACTTGATTAGTATCACTATGGTAACTGCCTAGCAACCAGATGGGGTTACCCTAGCAACCGAGTAACAAATCACATATCTCTGCATCAGAAAAGCGTAGAGACTTCGGGTTGACTTATTTCAATCAGGATGGAAAGGACACTTCATTAGTATCACTATGGTAACTGCCTAGCAACCAGATGGGCTTACCCTAGCAACCGAGTAACAAATCACATATCTCTGCATCACAAAAACATAGAGACTTCGGGTTGACTTATTTCAATCAGGCTGGCAAGGACACTTGATTAGTATCACTATGGTAACTGCCTAGCAACCAGATGGGGTTACCCTAGCAACCGAGTAACAAATCACATATCTCTGCACCACAAAATAGTACAGACCTCTGGGTTGATTTATTTCATTCAGGATGGCAAGGACACTTTATTACTATCACTATGGTAACTGCCTAGCAACCAGATGGGGTTACCCTAGCAACCAAGTAACAAATCACATATCTCTGCACCAGAAAATATCACAGACCTCTGGGTTGATTTATTTCACTCAGGATGGCAAGGACACTTGATTACTATCACTATGGTAACTGCCTAGCAACCAGATGGGGTTACCCTAGCAACCGAGTAACAAATCACATATCTCTGCACTAGAAAACAGTAGAGACTTCCGGGTTGACTTATTTTACTCAGGATGGCAAGGAGACTTCATTAGTATCACTATGGTAACTGCCTAGCAACCATATGGGGTTACCCTAGCAACCAAGTAACAAATCACATATCTCTGCATCAGAAAAACGTAGATACTTCTGGGTTGGTTTATTTCAATCAGGATGGCAAAGACACTTGATTATGATCACTATGGTAACTGCCTAGCAACAAGGAGGGGTTACCCTAGCAACCGAGTAACAAATCACATATCTCTGCACCAGAAAATTGAAGAGAATTCTGGGTTGATTTATTTTAATCAGGATGGCCAGGAGACTTGATTAGTATCACTATGGTAACTGCCTAGAAACCAGATGGGGTTAACCTAGCAACCGAGTAACAAATCACATATCTTTCCACCAGAAATTTGTAGAGATTTCGGGTTGACTTATTTCACTCAGGATGGCAAGGAGACTTCATTACTATCACTATGGTAACTGCCTAGCAACCATATGGGGTTACCCTAGCAACCAAGTAACAAATCACATATCTCTGCATCAGAAAAACGTACAGACTTCTGGGTTGGTTTATTTCACTCAGGATGGCAAGGAGACCTGATTACTATCACTATGGTAACTGCCTAGCAACCAGATGGGGTTACCCTAGCAACCGAGTAACAAATCACATATCTCTGCACCAGAAAACACTACAGACTTCCGGGTTGACTTATTTCACTCAGGATGGAAAGGAGCCATGTGTTGTATTACCTTGGTAACTGCATAGCAACCACTTGGGCTTACCCTAGCAACCGAGTAACAAATCACATATTTCTGCACCAGAAAATCGTACAGACTTCTGGTTTGATTTATTTATGACCATAATTTTTGTTCTTTTCAAGTTATAGCATGCTGTTTGATGAGTTTTGCCACGACAAGCACCACTCACATTTTCTTCAGGAAATGTACCTATCTAGTTAGTGGTGCTTGCAAAGCATCACTATTGTAATCTCACATACTTATTATTTTTATTTTTATTTTTTTATATCTCTTAACAAAACTTGGCACCTAACTTCGTCCCGCACCGTTTGGCGTAGACCCACGAATGAGGTGTCAAATCGAACGGCCTATTGAGGACACGTGTGCTATGACTTTTATAAGCGATCGAGTACGGTATTTGCCCCAGGGGCAAAAAGCGGCCGAAAAATCCCATAGACTTAACATTGAGACAAACTTTGACGCGTCACAGCTCCGAGCGAGGATTTCATAGAAACGTGTGATTTGCCACATTTGAAGAGGCTGGCAGGCTCTGTAAGAGCATACCTCAATATGGGGTAAAAGTTGCACCCCTGGGGGCAGGAGCTGCCCAAAAATGCCCCAATTGACTTATAATGGTGTAGGACGGCCCATGAAATGAAAAGGCATAGGGATTTGTATTGAACATAGCTCTGGATCACAGTGTCATAGAGACGAGGGGTGGGCTCATTTTACTCAGACGACCAATCAGTCTCTCAGGATCATTGTGAAGCTATCAAGCCACGCCCTAGCAACCATTAAGAGCACCTTAGCAACAAGTCCCATAGACTTCTATTGAAACAGATCAAAGGGATATCTCCGGATAGAAGTGTCATAGAAACACAAGGGTGGTCTCGTTTGACTCGGGACAGCAAACAGCCAATCATGCATCACATCAACACTTCCTAGCCCCTCCCTAGCAACCATTGTCGAGCACCTTAACAACCAAAATCCATAGAGGGATATCTTCCATTCTGAATGTCACAGAGGCATGGGAGTTGGTTTATATCATTCATACTGACAAGCAGCCTTTGGAGATTCATGATTGGCAGCTGCCAAGCCACTCCCTAGCAACTAAACAGAGTACCCTAGCAACCGTTTAGCAGTAACTATATCTCTGCACCAGAAAATCAGAGAGACTTCTGGGTTGATTTATTTCAATCAGGATGGCAAGGAGACTTGATTAGTATCACTATGGTAACTGCCTAGCAACCAGATGGGGTTACCCTAGCAACCGAGTAACAAATCACATATCTCTGCATCAGAAAAGCGTAGAGACTTCCGGGTTGACTTATTTCAATCAGGATGGCAAGGAGACTTCATTAGTATCACTATGGTAACTGCCTAGCAACCAGATGGGCTTACCCTAGCAACCGAGTAACAAATCACATATCTCTGCATCACAAAAACATAGAGACTTCCGGGTTGACTTATTTCAATCAGGATGGCAAGGACACTTGATTAGTATCACTATGGTAACTGCCTAGCAACCAGATGGGGTTACCCTAGCAACCGAGTAACAAATCACATATCTCTGCATCAGAAAAACATAGAGACTTCTGGGTTGACTTATTTCAATCAGGATAGCAAGGAGACTTCATTAGTATCACTATGGTAACTGCACTAGCAACCAGATGGGGTTACCCTAGCAACCGAGTAACAAATCACATATCTCTGCACCAGAAAATAGTACAGACTTCTGGGTTGATTTATTTCAATCAGGATGGCAAGGACACTTGATTAGTATCACTATGGTAACTGCCTAGCAACCAGATGGGGTTACCCTAGCAACCGAGTAACAAATCACATATCTCTAGCACCAGAAAATAGTACAGACTTCTGGGTTGACTTATTTCACTCAGGATGGCAAGGAGACTATGTATTAGTATCACCTATGGTAACTGCCTAGCAACCACATGGGCTTACCCTAGCAACCGAGTAACAAATCACATATTTCTGCATCAGAAAATCGTAGAGACTTCTGGGTTGATTTATTTATGACCATAATTTTGTTCTTTTCAAGTTATAACATGCTATTTCATGAGTTTTGCCACGGCAAGCACCACTCACATTTTCTTCAGGAAATGTACATTCTAGTTATTTTTATTATATTTATTTTTCTTATTTTTATATCTCTTAACAAAACTTCGACACCTAACTCGTCCCGCACCGTTCTGGCGTAGACCCACGAATGAGGTGTCAAATCGAACGGCCTATTGAGGACACGTGTGCTATGACTTTTATAAGCATCGAGTACGGTACTTGCCTCAGGGGCAAAAAGCAGCGAAAAATCCCATAGACTTAACATTGAGACAAACTTTGACGCGTCACAGCTCCAAGCGAGGATTTCGTAGAAACGTGTGATTTGCCACTTTTGAAGAGGCTACCAGAAAATAGTACAGAGTTCTGGGTTGATTTATTTCAATCAGAATGGCAAGGACACTTGATTAGTATCACTATGGTAACTGCCTAGCAACTAGACGGGGTTACCCTAGCAACCGAGTAACAAATCACATATCTTAGCACCAGAAAATAGTACAGACTTCTGGGTTGACTTATTTCACTCAGGATGGAAAGGAGCCATGTATTGTATTACCTTGGTAACTGCATAGCAACCACATGGCCTTACCCTAGCAACCGAGTAACAAATCACATATTTCTGCACCAGAAAATCGTACAGACTTCTGGGTTGATTTATTTATGACCATAATTTTTGTTCTTTTCAAGTTATAACATGCTATTTGCATGAGTTTTGCCACGGCAAGCACCACTCACATTTTCTTCAGGAAATGTACCTATCTAGTTATTTCTTATTATTTTTTATTTTTCTTATTTTTTATATCTCTTAACAAAACTTGACACCTAACTTCGTCCCGCTACCGTTTGGCGTAGACCCACGAATGAGGTGTCAAATCGAACGACCTATTGAGGACACGTGTGCTATGACTTTTATAAGCGATCGAGGTGCGGTACTTGCCCCAGGGGCAAAAAAGCAGCCGAAAAATCCCATAGACTTAACATTGAGACAAACTTTGACGCGTCACAGCTCCAAGCGAGGATTTCGTAGAAGCGTGTGATTTGCCACATTTGAAGAGGCTGGCAGGCTCTGTAAGAGCATACCTCAATATGGGGTAAAAGCTGCACCCCTGGGGGCAGGAGCTGCCCAAAAATGCCCCAATTGACTTATAATGGTGTAGGGCGGCCCATGAAATGAAAAGGCATAGGGATTTGTATTGAACATAGCTCTGGATCACAGTGTCATAGAGACGAGGGGTGGGCTCATTTTACTCAGACGACCAATCAGTCTCTCAGGATCATTGTGAAGCTATCAAGCCACGCCCTAGCAACCATTAAGAGCACCTTAGCAACAAGTCCCATAGACTTCTATTGAAACAGATCAAAGGGATATCTCCGGATAGAAGTGTCATAGAAACACAAGGGTGGTCTCGTTTTACTCGGGACAGCAAACAGCCAATCATGTATCAAATCAACACTTCCTAGCCCCTCCCTAGCAACCATTGTCGAGCACCTTAACAACCAAAATCCATAGAGGGATATCTTCCATTCTGAATGTCACAGAGGCATGGGAGTTGGTTTATATCATTCATACTGACAAGCAGCCTTTGGAGATTCATGATTGGCAGCTGCCAAGCCACTCCCTAGCAACTAAACAGAGTACCCTAGCAACCGTTTAGCAGTAACTATATCTCTGCACCAGAAAATCAGAGAGACTTCTGGGTTGATTTATTTCAATCAGGATGGCAAGGACACTTGATTAGTATCACTATGGTAACTGCCTAGCAACCAGATGGGGTTACCCTAGCAACCGAGTAACAAATCACATATCTCTGCATCAGAAAAGCGTAGAGACTTCGGGTTGACTTATTTCAATCAGGATGGAAAGGAGACTTCATTAGTATCACTATGGTAACTGCCTAGCAACCAGATGGGCTTACCCTAGCAACCGAGTAACAAATCACATATCTCTGCATCACAAAAACATACAGACTTCCGGTTTGACTTATTTCAATCAGGATGGCAAGGACACTTGATTAGTATCACTATGGTAACTGCCTAGCAACCACATGGGGTTACCCTAGCAACCTACTAACAAATCACATATTTCTGCACCAGAACATTATACAGACTTCTGGGTTGATTTATTTATGACCACAATTTCTGTTCTTTTCAAGCAGGCTATTTGACGAGTTTTGCCACGGCAAGCACCACTCACATTTTCTTCAGGAAATGTACTGTGGCAGCGGGGGCGTGGTCAAGCGCCCGTCCGGGAGAGAGAAGCGGTAAGGGCGCTCACACCTGGGCCAAATTATGTCTAACACCTGTGTCTAATGGCAGTAGCGTGAGGAGAGCGGCATAAAAAGCAGAAAGCGGAGAGCCTCGAGAGGAGAGCCCGACACCAAGCCAAGAGAAACTAATTGTTGTGATAATATTGTGAAAGTAAAAAAGATTAAAAGAAGCCTTACCTTTGGCGCTGTTTCCTGTCCCTTCCTTAGTGGAAAGTGTTACACTGGTGCGAAACCGGGACATTAAAAAAAACCATAATAATGGAACAGAGTAAGCCCCATAGAGTCCTCCCAGCTGGCTGAAGTCCTCCAGTCCCTCGCGACACTCCACCAGAGCCACCAACAATCCCTGCTTGAGCTCCGGCAAGACCAGGATCGCCGTTTTTTGAAATCATGCGGGCTCAAGCAGAGGACCGGCTCGCCATCCGAGCCTCCTCAGCCAGGAGGCGCTCCAGCCGCAGCCGCGACCACGGACACCACGCCACATTGCCCCCACCAGCGTTACAGAAGATGGGGCGGCGGACGACCAGAGGCCTTCATCGACCTCTTCGAGAGGGCGGCGGAGATTTGGGGGTGGCCCCAAGACCAGTGGGCAGCCCGATTAGTCCCTCTCCTGTCGGGGAAGCACAACTCGCGGCCCAACAACTGCCGGCAACAAGCCTCCTGGCTTACAACGATCTCGCGAAGAGCCATCCTGCAGCGGGTTGGTCGGTCCCCAGAGGAAAGTCGCCAACTCTTCCGGGCCTTAAAACTGGAGAAATCCGACCGCCCGTTCGCGTTAAGCCAGCGGCTCCGTGATGCGTGTCGGAGGTGGCTGCTGCAGCGGGACAGCGGCGTCGAGAGCTTCGTCGACCAGGTGGTACTGGAGCAGTTTGTCCAGCGTTTGCCCGGAAGGCGGCGAGTGGGTCCAGTGCCACCGCCCGGCGTCGCTGGAGGAAGCCGTCCGGCTCGAGGAGGACCACATGGCGGCGATTCCGGCGGATGAGCCCTCTCTGTCTGTCTCCCCTTTCCCTGTGTCTTCCCTGTTTTTTCCCTCCCCTCTTCCCTCTCGCTCTGCTCTCTCCCAGGGTCCGTTCCTGCCCCCGCAGGCGTGGAGCGTTCAGCGCCCAGCTCCCGGTCTTGGGAGCGCCCACCAAGCCCTTCTCCATCCTTCAGCCGCTCTCCTCCTCAGGTGGAGCGCCCGCCAGCTGCAGGTGCGGCCGCAGCGTCTGGGCGGTCTGCTGGAGGTGCGGGGACCCGGACCACTTCGGGATCAGTGCCCGCTGATGGAAATAGGGGCGGTGGTGCGGGTCTCCGATGTTCCACAGGCTGCCCCGATCGGGCTGGAGCGTGCAGTTCGGTAAGAATCAGGGGGTACATACCAAGCTTTGTTGGATACCGGCTGTAACCAGACCACCATCCACCAGCGCTTGGTTCAACCCGAGGCTTTGGGCTCAGCTAAACTGGTGAGGGTAAGGTGTGTACAGGGGATATTCACAAATATCCCGTGGTGACTCTGGCGATCAAATTCAGGGGAGAAAAACATAGTGTAGAGGCAGCGGTTAGTCCCGCCTCACCCATCCGCTAATTTTGGAGTGCAGATTGGCGAATTTTAGAAAGTTATTGGAGGGAGTTTGTGCGGATGGGTCCTGCTTGCGAGTGAAGGGGTGTGTGATGTCGCGATGCTTTGGCGGGAGGCGGAGCCAGGGCCGTCCTCGACTGCTCCAGTGGCGTGGGAAGAGGCGAGGTGGGCGCTCCTCCTCTCGGGAATTCCGGAGGACTTCCCTTGGAGCAGTCGCGGGATGATACCCTTAAGCACGCCTTTGACCAAGTGAGAGTAGTCGATGGTCAACAACTCCGGCCGGGTGTCGCCGTCTCATATCCGTATTTTTAAGCTATTAAAGATAAACATACAGGGTGGCGCAGGGCGCCCAAACAAAGAGGAAGTAACACAATTATTGATTCCACGGGCCGTCGGAAATGGTTTTCCAGGCGGCTCACTATATCTATGGCGGTCACCTAGGGGAGCGAAAAACACTTCTCCGTCTAATAGCCCGCTTCTATTGGCGGGCATTGGCGATGGCGTCCGCAGGTGGTGTCGCGGCGTGCGCGAATGTCAGCTGGTAAACCCACGGCCACCCCAAAAGCGCCTTTAGCCCTCTACCGTGTCGAGGTCCCCTTCGAAAGAATTGGGATGGACCTCGTCGGGCCATTAGAGCGGTCAGCCGCGGACGTAAGCCGTGTTAGTCCTAGTGGATTGCGCGCGCGATATCCGGAAGCAGTGCCTCTGAGCAACATCTCCGCGCGTAGTGTTGCAGGGGCACTCTTCAAGATAATCTCCGGGTGGGGATTCGAAAGAAATCCTCACCGATCAAGGCACAACTTTTATGTCACGGACGCTCGCGAACTTTACGAGCTCTTGGGCATTAAATCGATTCGCACTAGCGTTTACCATCCTCAGACAGATGGCCTAGTGGAGCGGTTTAATAAAGCAGCTCAAAAACATGATTAAGTAAATTGCGTACGCGATGACGCTAGAAATTGGGATAAGTGGCTAGACCCCTGTTATTTGCGATGCGAGAGGTCCGCAAGCCTCCACCGGGTTCTCCCGTTTGAGCTGCTGTGCGGGCGGCGCCCAGCGGTGTCCTCGATGTCATCCGTGAAAATTGGGAGGAGGGACCTTCTAATGCCAAAAATGAAATTCAATACGTTCTTGATCTTGAGCAAAGCTCCACACACTGGGGCGATTAACACAAGAGCATTTGCTCCAAGCTCAAGAACGCCAGCGCCGGCTGTATGACAGGGGTGCTCAGCTACGGGAATTTGCACGGGAGATAAAGTGCTTGTATTACTCCCAACATCGAGCTCAAAATTACTACGCCAAGTGGCAAGGACCGTTTGAGGTCACCACGACGAGTAGGGGATCTCGATTATGAAGTCAAGCGTACCGATAGAGGCGGCGTCAAATATATCACCTCAACCTCCTGAAATTGTGGAGGGAGGCGGCCTCTGTGGCGTTGGCCACGGTAGTTCGGAGAGGCGGAGCTCGGACCGGAGGTAAACAAAAACTACAATCTTAACACTCCGGTCACTTGTGGGGACCAGCTCTCACCGTGACAGCTCACAGAGGTTTCCGAGTTACAAAAAGAGTTCTGGGGCGTGTTTTCCCTCTCCGGGCGTCTGAACCTCATACAGCACCACATCGAGACCGAGGCGGGCGCGGTGGTGCGTTACCGCCTATAAGCTTACCCGAACATAAAAAGAAAGTGGTTCGGGAAGAATTAGATGCAATGCTCGATATGAGCGTAATAGAGGAATCCCACAGTGATTGGTCCAGCCGGTTGTTCTTGTTCCCAAGAGTGATGGGTCGGTTCGGTTCTGTGTGGATTACAGGAAAGTCAACGCGGTGTCTAAATTTGGCGCGTACCCAATGCCCGTGTTGATGAACTGCTCGATCGGTTAGGTACTGCTTTCGATTTTACTCGACCCTGGATTTAACAAAGGGCTATTGGCAGATCCCTTGACACCAATGTCCAGCGAGAAAACAGCCTTCACCACGCCGTTTGGATTACACCAATTTGTGGCGCTTCCTTTCGGTTTGTTCGGGGCCCCAGCCACGTTCCAGCGACTCATGGATCGGATCCTCAGACCGCATACCGCGTACGCCGCTGCCTATTTGGATGACATTATCATCTATAGCAATGATTGGCAGCGGCACATGCATCATCTGAGGGCCGTCCTGAGATCGCTGCGACGGCGGGGCTCACGGCAAACCCTAAGAAGTGTCGCGGTTGAGCGTGTGGAGTACGGTATCTGGGGTTCCACTTGGGTCATGGCCAGGTGCGTCCCCAAATTGAAAAGACTGCGGCGATTGCGACTTGCCCTAGACCTAAGACCAAAAAGGGGTGAGACAGTTCCTGGGGCTGGCTGGCTATTACAGAAGATTTGTGCCTAATTATTCGGACGTCACCAGCCCGCTGACTGATCTCACTAAAAGGGGCTCCAGATCCGGTCCAATGGTGAGAGCAGTGTCAACAAGCGTTCACGCAGATTAAAGCTGCACTTTGTGGGGGCGGCTTTTACATGCACCTGATTTTCTCTCCCTTTTATTTTGCAGGCGGGCGCTTCAGACAGAGGGCTGGGGGCGTACTCTCGCAGCTGGTGGAGGGAGGCGCCCGGTGCTGTACATTAGTCGGAAGCTCTCCTTAAGGGAGACTAAGTACAGCACCGTGGAAAAGGAGTGTTTGGCCATCAAGTGGGCGGTCCTCACCCTCCGTTACTACCTGCTGGGGCGGGCCTTCACCCTCTGTTAGGATCATGCCCCACTCCAGTGGCTCCACCGCATGAAGGATACTAGCGCCCGGATCACCCGTTGGTATCTCGCTCTCCAGCCTTTTAAATTCAAGGTGATCCACAGACCGGGGGTGCAGATGGCTGCCGCCGACTTCCTCTCCAGAAATGGGGGAGTGGTAGGCAGGCGGATGGCGCCCGGCCTGAGTCGGGCGGTGGGGGTATGTGGCAGCGGGGCGTGGTCAAGCGCCCGTCCGGGAGAGAAGCGGTAAGAGCTCACACCTGGGCCAAATTATGTCTAACACCTGTGTCTAATTGCAGTAAGCGTGAGGAGAGCGGCATAAAAAGCAGAAAGCGGAGAGCCTCGAGAGGAGAGCCCGACACCAAGCCAAGAGAAACTAATTGTTGTGATAATATTGTGAAAGTAAAAAAAGATTAAAAGAAGCCTTACCTTTGACGCTGTTTCCTGTCCCTTCCTTAGTGGAAAGTGTTACATGTACCTATCTAGTTTTTATTATTAGTGGTGCTTGCAAAGCATCACTATTGTAATCTCACATACTTATTATTTTTATTTTTATTTTTATTTTTATATCTCTTAACAAAACTTCGGCACCTAACTCGTCCCACACCGTTTAGCGTAGACCCACGAATGAGGTGTCAAATCGAACGGCCTATTGAGGACACGTGTGCTATGACTTTTATAAGCGATCGGGTACGGTATTTGCCCCAGGGGCAAAAAAGCGGCCGAAAAATCACATAGACTTAA
>NW_026266816.1:0-20451 GCF_025860055.1 Xyrauchen texanus | reverse complement strand
CACTGGATTCAAACACACACACACACACACACACACACACACACACACACACACACACACACTGGTTTAGTGATTGTTGTGTTTTAAGTGTTTTTTCTCTTCTTGTGTTCAGATGTCTGTGATCTCACACTGGATTCAAACACACACACACACACACACACACACACACACACACACACACACACACACACACTGGTTTAGTGATTGTTGTGTTTTAAGTGTTTTTTCTCTTCTTGTGTTCAGATGTCTGTGATCTCACACTGGATTCAAACACACACACACACACACACACACACTCACACACACACACACACACACACACACACACACTCACACGTTCACATCACTCACACTGATTCACACACACACTCACACACACACACACACACACACACACACACATTCACACTGGTTCAGATGTCTGTGATCTCACACTATTCACACACTCACACACTCACACACACACACACACACACACACACACACACACACACACACACACACACACACACACACACACACTGGTTTAGTGATTGTTGTGTTTTAAGTGTTTTTCTCTTCTTGTGTTCAGATGTCTGTGATCTCACACTGGATTCAAACACACACACACACACACACACACACACACACACACTCACACACACACACACACACACACACACACACACACACACACACACACTGGTTTAGTGATTGTTGTGTTTTAAGTGTTTTTCTCTTCTTGTGTTCAGATGTCTGTGATCTCACACTGGATTCAAACACACACACACACACACACACACACACACACACACACACACACACACACACACACACACACACACACTGGTTTAGTGATTGTTGTGTTTTAAGTGTTTTTCTCTTCTTGTGTTCAGATGTCTGTGATCTCACACTGGATTCAAACACACACACTCACACACACACACACACACACACACACACACACACACACACACACACACACACACACTGGTTTAGTGATTGTTGTGTTTTAAGTGTTTTTTCTCTTCTTGTGTTCAGATGTCTGTGATCTCACACTGGATTCAAACACAGCACACACTGAACTCATTCTGTCTGAGGGGAACAGGAAGGTGACACATGTGAGAGAGCGTCAGTCATATCCTGATCATCCAGAGAGATTTGATGAGTGTCATCAGGTTCTGTGTAGAGAGAGTCTGACTGGACGCTGTTACTGGGAGACTCAATGGAGTGGAGATGATGCTGGTATATCAGTGTCATATAAAGAAATCAGCAGGAAAGGAGAGAGTCGTGACTGTCTGTTTGGACTCAATGTAAACTCCTGGAGTCTGATCTGCTCTAATAACAGATTCACTGTCTGTCACAATAATAACAGAACTGACATACGTCCCCCTTCACACGACTGTAAGAGAGTAGGAGTGTATGTGGACTGTCCGGCCGGCACTCTGTCCTTCTACAGCGTCTCTGACACACACACACTCACACACTTACACACACTCATCACCACATTCACTCGACCCCTCTATGCTGGATTTTATCGTTTGTCCTGATTCCTCAGTGTGTGTGTGTGAAATGGATCATCAGAGACACACACACACAACTGGATGAGTGAAATATACTCACTGTATCTCACATCAACACAACTCCAAACTCTTTCTAGAAATCATTTCATCAATGAAACTGATTGAATTCAATACAATGACAGTACTTTGTGTCTCACTGTGATGTGATTGAACTTATTTACTATCAGATTCAATAATAAAAATAATGATTTGAAATGAATAAATGAGTCTATATATGAACTCTTTATTAAACACACGGCACATTCAGATACTCATTGTTTTATTTATACTAAATAAACATTTACAAATACAGAATTCTTGTGATTTTTCTACAGTATATAAATCTTAATACTTAACAGACAATTCTAGAAAAACAGCTTCACACTTTTGCATTCATAAATGGATTTATAAGAACTAATTACAGGATCATTTAAAGTTGGTGTAAATTTGACAGATTTGAAGAGTTCACTCATTGATAAAAGTCAAATGCTGTCATCATACACACACCCTCATGTTGTTCTGAACCTTACACATTTTTATTCTGTGAAACACAAAAGGAAATATACGGCAGAACATTAGAGACTGACATTCTCAGTCACCATTTACTTTCATTGCATCTTTCTTTTCAATTGAAGTGATTGACTGAAATTCAATATTGCAAAAGCTTCTGTTGTGTTTGACAGAATAATAACATACAGGTGTGAAACATACGGAGCCCGTAAGAGGACAGAGACGAGGACTTTCCCCACCTGATATATTTTACATTTCCCTGCAATAGTTTCTGAAACAGCACATGTTACAGTCTTGTGTTTGTAGATCTGTTTGTGTAATGTTGTTTATATTATTAATAATTCCCTTTAATCATTTCATGCTTGAATTTGTTTAATGATTTCGGTCTTTCCACTTTCAAGTAGACAGGAGTTGCACTTTCATGACACTTGTTGTTTGGTATTTTTTAGAGTTGAATAGATTCCTTTTATGCTGCCTTTATGTGCTTTTTGAGGGTTCAAAGTTCTAGCCACCATTCACTTGCATTGTATGGACCCACAGAGCTGAAATATTCTTCTAAAAACACAGACACAACTGGGATGGCATGAGGGTGAGTAAATGATGAATGATTTAATTTTTTGGGTGAACTGTCCCTTTAAACTCTCCAGAGGATTCTGTGCAACTGTTCAAGTTATATTTGCACACATCAGTAGTAAGTATTATATACCTTGTGACAAAAATGATTGATGGTTATGATTGATGATATAATTGGTGCACCTTTGACCTTTGCTTCCTGTACCCCTCCCCACCATACCTCCGGCAGATGTACAGGATGTGATATGTTTTTTTTTATTTCTTGACAGCAATTGCAGTTACAAACACATACAAATACATACATAAATAAAGTATACATAAATAAATAAAGTACATACATAAATAAATCATATCCAGTGGGGTCTGCAAAGTCCAGGAAGGCTAATCAACAAGCAGTCCAATTCATAGCATCACTTACAGTTATAAGTTCCAGTTTCATTCAGTCACGTGATGTCACAAGATTTGAATATATCTGCACAGTCTTCAGAGCTTTACAGTTCTTTGAATGTCTTATGGAGTCCAAGTATTCATTGACTTCACTCTCAAACAAAGGAAAGAAGGGTTTAGAGCCCCTGAACTTACATTTATGGATGTGATATTTAGCAGTAGAAATAAAAGATTAATAATGAAATACTTTCCTTCCTTGTCCGTCTTGAGGTCGAACACACCAAAGAAAACATCTTTAAAGCAAAATGAGAAATCCGTAATGAAAAAGGTTTGGATAAATTCAAGGACATCTGACCAGAATTTTTCTGTGTACTGAACATTTCCAAAATAAATGGCAAATATCTTCATCTGACCTTTTACAGAAAGAGCATTCAGATTCAATATCTGGTTTATACCGCTTAAGCACACACTTTACTGGGTAGAATCTGTGAATTAATTTAAACGTAACTTCTCTCACTTTATTAGTAAGCATATATTTGAAAGGCAAAGACCAAACGTTTTTCCAAGGGACATTCTCTATTATCCTGTTCCAATATGGGATTATATAAGGAATAGTAACAATATCCCTCTGGTATAAAGTCCTAATAGTTTTATTTTTCATCTGGTGCACCGCAGAAAAGCATAAACTCCCCACAGCAGTATCAGATAAATCCATATTGTGAATCAGTGGCCATGGGAAATCAATGCCTCCCATCAGCATTCTGATACCAGAAGGAATTGCATCAAAGACAATTGCATATTCTTTGACTGAAACAGGAATTTTCAATTTCATAAGAAATCTGAATAACTGTACAGTCCGCCACTTGTGTCATAGAGTTGGCCAACAAGTACAATATTATTCCTGTACCAGTTTTCAAAAAATAAAGACTTGTTTTTGTAGAGAATGTCTTTATTATTCCAAATGTAATAACGATGAGGTGAGAAGTTATGTTTAAATAAGAGAGACCAAGCCAAAAGCATGTGTTTATGAAAATTGGACAGTTTGATTGGGATTTTGCTAATATTATAATTGCATAATAACAGAAAATTCAAGCCACCGATTTTAGAGAAAATATAGTTTGGAATAAAGTTCCAAAGTGATGTTGGATTGTTAAAGAATTGTCTGAGCCAGTTGATTTTGAAGGTATTGCTTAAAGTTGTGAAGTCCAAAAGTTTAAGCCCCCACACTGATTTGTGTTCATTATTACAGACTTTTTGACATAATGGGTTTTGTTTTTCCAAAATTAAACAACATATCATCAATTCTTTTCGATACCCCACAATCAACATCCAAAGAGGCCGCCAAAAAGCAAGTCTGGAAATTCCCTCCACTTTTGTCAATAATACTCTTCCTCTCTTTGTAGCCAAGAGTTTAACTTTTTTTAGTTTTTTCAATGATTGGGCTAAAATTTAATGGACTTCTTATATTTTGGTCTTTAGTTATTATTGTTCCCAGGTATGTAACCCGATCCTTCACAAGAATGCCACATATGTTTGAAACATCACAATCTTTAACTGCCATTAGTTCACATTTTCTTAAGTTTAATTTGAGACCTGAAGCTTGTGAAAATCCTCTGATCAACTCTATCGCAGGGGAATCTGGGAGGCATTTCTCAGGAAGATGGTGGTGTCATCAGCCAGTTGACTAAGGATGATACTTCTTTCAGCCAATGTTATCCCTTCCAAGGCACTGTTAGAGACATGTAGAGCTAAGAGTTGAGAGGCGATCAAAAACAAGTATGGGGAGATTGGGCACCCTTGTTTGATTCCACGTGACACTTTGAATCTAGGGGAAGTACCGAATTTCAATTTTATTGCACTACTACCATTTGTATACAGGGTCCTGACAGTTCTGCAAAAGCCATCTCCAAATCCACATTTTTTAAGTGCTTGCAGGATAAAACCATGTTCAAGCGAGTCAAACGCCTTATAAAAATCAAGGAACAGAATGAAACTGTTGTCAGTGATGAGCTCATTATAATCTAATAAATCTAGCACTAATCTAATGTTATTTGCAATATGTCGTTTCCTCATGAACCCAGATTGTGATTCATCTATAATAGAGTCTAACACTTCTTTAAGTCTATTAGCGAAAACTAGTGCAAAAATGTTGTAATCGTTATTTAAGAGAGTGATAGGACGCCAATTCTCTAGACAGTTTCTGTCCTTTTCTGGTTTTGGAATCAATGTGATGACACCCTGTGTCATAGTTGTTGGAAGTGCTTCTTTCGCTAAGCTCTCTGAGAAAACTTTTACTAGAAAGGGGTTAGTAATTCATCAAACATTTTGTATAATTCAGCAGTTATACCATCACACCCTGGGCTCTTGTTGTTTTTGAGATTTTTGATCGCCTTCAACACCTCCTCTTGGGTAATGCTATCATCACAATAGTCTCTGTCTTCTGGGGATATAGTTCTACAATGACTAATAGAGGTCATAAATGATTTAGTTGTTACCTCACAGTAATTAGATGTGTATAAATTGTTATAGAAATTATAGCAGTGGATGGCTAACTCTTTTGGATCTTCAATAATTTTTCCCTCCACTTCAATTTGATCTACAGTACCCAGTACATTTTTACTCTTTTCAAGTCTAAAGAAGTAGGCTGAGTTTTGTTCACCCTCTTCTATCCATTGTTTTCTTGACCTTATATAGGCTCCCTTAGCTTTTGATTTATAAATGTCATCTAATTTATTTTGTAATTTCGTATACTCACATCTTTCCTCATTAGATAGAGACTCTTTTTGAGAAAGAAACGCTAGCTTCTCAATAACCTCGTCTTCAACTGCTTGTCTGTTCTTGGCCAAATCACCACCAAACCTCCTGAGAAACTTCCCCAACTCATATTTTAGAAGCTCCCAATTCATTCCATAATCTTTCTGAGAGTCTGCTTTAATCCAAAAGTTTTCAATCAGTTCTTTAACTCTTTGTTTGACCTGCTTATGTTCAAGGAGCGAACTATTAAGTTTCCAAAATGAAGCTTTTGGGCCAGAGGACTGGTCCGAGGACAGAGCTATTGAGAGGTAGATTGCTTTGTGATCGGTCAATGGAGTGTTACTGATATTGACTGAAATGCTGTTCCTTGTTAAACATCTGGAAACTAACCAGTAGTCAATTCTGGATTGTCTTGAGCAGTCTTTATTGGACCAGGTATACTGTCTGTCATTTGGAAACTGTTCCCTCCAAACATCAACCAGGTCAAATTTATCCATGAGACACTTTAACACAGAGTTAGGAGACCCTGACCTCCTTGGTGGCCATCTGTCTAAGATATTATTCATCGCTATATTAAAATCCCTCCCACAACTAAAGAGGCATAAGGGTATTTGTTCAACCAGTGTGATATTTTATCCTCTATGGTATCAAGAAGCATGTTATTCTCCACAGAAGAGTTGTATCCATATATGTTTATAATGAGTATGGTATGATTATTTTTAGTAATTACCATTATGAGAAAATGCCCTGAAGAATCTAAGTCGGTATTTAGAATTTTCCCATTAAAATTGCACCTAAAGATTCCTACACCAGCTGAGTGCTCTGATCCATGTGCTAACCAGATGTTGTCTCCCCACTGTGACCTCCAAAAACTAGAGTCATTGACTGTTGAGTGACACTCTTGAAAAAAGCAAAGATCTGTCTTATTTTTCTTTGCAAACAAAAACAAAGCCTTGTGTTTCACACTATTTTTAAGACCCCTGGCATTAATAGACATTAAAGACAAAGACATAAAATAATATCAGGTATAACCTGAAAGCTGGAAAAATACACACGATTTTTTAGTTAGAAAGTTGTTGTAAACTCTGCAATACAAGAAACAAACCCTTAGCGAAAGACAATGGGCATGTAGGTACATATGATAAATCTACCCCCAAAAAAAAAACAGGGAAAAAAAGAAAGCTATGTCCTTTGAGGAAAACATTTAAAGATATTTTTTTTCTCCATGTAGGCTGTAGCCGTTAACCTTAAAATGAACTGATTAATAAAGTGTAACTTGAGCAATAGGTAACAATTAGTTAGCATAAATTATTTGACACAAAAAGGAAATAACACATTTAATTCAGTCTTTTTGTGCTTTTTATCTGTACCCTTACATTTTTCGTTCTACCCATCTTTTCTGAAGTCCTAACCAAAAAATTATATTCAGCATTGAAACGGCTTATATATCCATCTACTGAAGAACCAAATTAATGTTATCCAATCAGACAGTAGAAAGTTGCTACTATTCATACAACTCATAGGCTAGTAGGTTCTAGCAGAGGTTCTGTAGCAGTTCTACAACAGAGGTATTGTGTGAATTATTCACACTAGCCAAAGTAGAAAATAAAATACGTTGGGTGACTTTGAAAATACATTAGGTAACCCTTTGAAAATACCTTTTTCTTTTTTTCTTTTTGTGAATCCTTTTATTTAATTTTTTAGATTTTTATTAGTAGTAATTTTTTGATAGCCTTTTTGTTGTTTAATATTTACTGTAGAACGTGACTGGTATTATTATTATTTATTTTTTTTGATAACGTTACTCCTGAGATGAATAATCCACCCAGAAGTAGAGCAGACAAAATGTAAGTCATTACATCTGTAAATCTGTTATCGAAACAAACCTGCTCTTACCTTAGTTAAGATTTAGGTATCTACATACATGTGCTAGAGCAGTTCAGCGGCCTGGCTCACATGTCATTCACTGTTACCCTTTTACCATCAATATGTGCGAAATGTCCTCTGAAACCCGCTTTCTTCCTTCCTTCCTCGCCTGTTCCACCAGCGGCCACAGTTTGTTCCTGGCATCCTTGGCATCTTGGGTCAGGTCTTCGAAGATTTTGATTTTTCTTTCCTTGAGTATGGTCGATGTTCTGGCATCCTTCCAAATCTTGTCCCTGTGGGTTCGCGATAGAAACTGCACAATGATACGGCGGTTGGAGCGTGCCTCTCCGAGCGGGGTCCCAGTCTGTGAGCGATGTCCACGGAAAAGGCCAGTTGGTCTCGCGATGTCTGGTGAGACCTGGCTGAATAGGTCCACCATAATTTTTTTAAATTTTCTCCCGCTTGTTCCTTTACCCCGGCGACGCGTAGATTCCACCTCCTCTTGTAATTATCAAGTTCATTGCACCTGTCACGGAGCACACCGTTTTCTTTCTCCAGGAATCCAACTTTTTTCTCTAGAGTTTCCACTTTGTCTGTTGCTTCTTTTAGTTGTTTCCCCATATATTCCATAGCGTCAGTGACACTTTTTATGGTGCAAGTATTATCTTTAACTGTCGCTTCCAACGACTGCAACCTCCTCAGTGACTCTTCTTGCATTTTTTCAACCCTCTCCATTATTATTAGCAGAACAGAATTGGGCACAGACTGACCTTCATTGTCATCAATTGTTTTACTTCTCTTTGCGGCTCGCAGCTTCGGCGAATTTGGCAACGGTTGCGCCGAGTCCGAGCCCTCCTGTTCCAGCAAAGTTAACGTTACCTCCATCTCGCCTTCTTCAGCCTGTGTCTGTGGAGCCTTTTTGGCGTATGAGTGCATAATGCTGCTAATATCTTCCTCTGTCCATTTTCCAAGAATATGAGGGTCAACTGAGGGCTACTGGTCGAGTAGAAGAAGTGACAGTCCGTTTGAAAAGTTAGCCGTTAGGTTATCAGAAAGTGGTTTGCGTTAGCCACTAACTTCAGCCAATTTTCAAAAAAGCCGAAAAAGTAGGACACACGTACATAAATATCTTCTTCAAAAAGTCTCTGATTTGTCAAGTATTAGGATAGCATTTTTAAGCCCTCAATTCGTGTTAACTGTTAAAAAAAAAGAGGTTTGCTACCTCATATTGCAGAGCGACAACAGAGTGATGTTACCTCGACGCCATCTCGCTGTCGTCCCCCCAGGATGTGATATGTAGTGTTTGGTCTGTACAGGAAGTAGTATAAAGTGTTTGGTCCTTACAGGAAGTAGTATAAAGTGTTTGGTCCATACAGGAAGTAGTATGAAGTGTTTGGTCCGTACAGGAAGTACTATGAAGTGTTTGGTCCGTAAAGGAAGTAGTATGAAGTGTTTGGTCCGTACAGGAAGTAGTATGAAGTGTTTGGTCCGTACAGGAAGTAGTATGAAGTGTTTGGTCCGTACAGGAAGTAGTATGAAGTGCTTGGTCAGTACAGGAAGTAGTATGAATTGTTTGGTCTGTACAGGAAGTAATATGAAGTGTTTGGTCCGTACAGGAAGTAGTATGAAGTGTTTGGTCCGTACAGGAAGTAGTATGAAGTGTTTGGTCAGTACAGGAAGTAGTATGAATTGTTTGGTCTGTACAGGAAGTAGTATGAATTGTTTGGTCTGTACAGGAAGTCATATGAAGTATTTGGTCCATACAGGAAGTAGTATGAAGTGTTTGGTCCGTACAGGAAGTAGTATGAAGTGTTTGGTCCGTACAGGAAGTAGTATGAAGTGTTTGGTCCGTACAGGAAGTAGTATGAAGTGTTTGGTCCGTACAGGAAGTAGTATGAAGTGTTTGGTCCGTACAGGAAGTAGTATGAAGTGTTTGGTCCGTACAGGAAGTAGTATGAAGTGTTTGGTCCAGTACAGGAAGTAGTATGAAGTGTTTGGTCAGTACAGGAAGTAGTATGAATTGTTTGGTCTGTACAGGAAGTAATATGAAGTGTTTGGTCCGTACAGGAAGTAGTATGAAGTGTTTGGTCCGTACAGGATGTAGTATGAAGTGTTTGGTCCGTACAGGAAGTAGTATGAAGTGTTTGGTCAGTACAGGAAGTAGTATGAATTGTTTGGTCCGTACAGGAAGTAGTATGAAGTGTTTGGTCCGTACAGGAAGTAGTATGAAGTGTTTGGTCCGTACAGCAAGTAGTATGAAGTGTTTGGTCCGTACAGGAAATAGTATGAAGTGTTTGGTCCATACAGGAAGTAGTATGAAGTGTTTGGTCCGTACAGGAAGTAGTATGAAGTGTTTGGTCCGTACAGGAAGTAGTATGATGTGTTTTGTCTGTACAGGAAGTAGTATGAAGTGTTTTGTCTGTACAGGAAGTAGTATGAAGTGTTTGGCTCTTACAGGAAGTAGTATGAATTGTTTGGTCAGTACAGGAAGTAGTATGAAGTGTTTGGTCTGTACAGGAAGTAGTATGAAGTATTTGGTCTGTACAGGAAGTAGTATGAAGTGTTTGGTCCATACAGGAAGTAGTATGAAGTGTTTGGTCCGTACAGGAAGTAGTATGAAGTGTTTGGTCCGTACAGGAAGTAGTATGATGTGTTTTGTCTGTACAGGAAGTAGTATGAAGTGTTTTGTCTGTACAGGAAGTAGTATGAAGTGTTTGGCTCTTACAGGAAGTAGTATGAATTGTTTGGTCAGTACAGGAAGTAGTATGAAGTGTTTGGTCTGTACAGGAAGTAGTATGAAGTATTTGGTCTGTACAGGAAGTAGTATGAAGTGTTTGACTTAATCTTTGGCATTAGTTTAACAAACAGGATTATTTTTACTAAACACAATATTTCATTTGAGCTGTACCGCTAACAAAATTTTTAAGTAAATAGTATGCATTATAAAATATACCTTTAACACAAAGTATGTTACATAGTATCTGTTCAGTCCTTTCACGAGCTCGTCCAAAATGATATTGGGGGTTAGAATGATGACACGCCCCCTCCAGTGGGTGGAGCGTAAACACTCTGTTAATTTCACATCAGCATTTTCTCTTAGGAAGTATGTGTGTTTTAAATAATCATTTAAACAGAAAATGTGTTTAAACTGAAGTCATTTTGAGTCTGTCACGACGCATAATTTGATCGCACGGTGGGAGCAGGATTCTTTTTATTTTTTTTTATTAAAGATTCATATCAAACATACAACAAGGCACATTGCAATCATATTCAATCAATCTTACAACATGAATTGAACATGGAGTACAACATTGATACATTTTCCATAAAACAAAACCAAACAAACAAAAATAAATGAAGGCAAAAGAGACCAAGGGACTCAGCAGTAGACACTAAGGAATGAGTTTGCATAAGTATTCATGACAAATTAGGGCTTTTTTGTTTTGCAACATTTCAGGGATTGTTTATACAGAATTATATCATTTAGAAAGGCATTAAAGACAGGGGATGTTTTAAGAAATCGACATTTGTGTATGAAATATTTGGCCATTAAAATCTGATTATTCACTCCAAACTCAGTTGTTCTGTTCTCCATTTGAAGTCCAAATTTAACGTATTCATATGTTAAAATTGGGATATTTTGTGTATCGTACATGATCCAGTACTGGAAAGCATCCCAGAAGGTCTGGGTTACACTACAAGAGAAGAAGAGATGTTCTCGTGGTTTCAATGTCAGAATCACAGAAAGTACAAACATTCACATCCATATTAAATCTTTGATGCAAGAAGTTGTTCCATGGATAAATCTCATTCATCACTTTGAAGTGAACTTCTTTTACCTTCGGTGAAATAGGAAAAGAAAGGTAACTGGTTCTTATCTTCACTAAACAATTGCTGGTACATTTCTGGAAGATAAGTTTTCTCTTGAATGGTGAAGGGAAGCAGATCGAAGTGAGGACATTTCTAAAAAATGTATTATTACATTTATTTTTATCTAAGAAATGATATGCATCTATGATTAACGTGGGCTCTCGAGGAATAACCACAGAGTATGTTAACATGCCTTTGATCAGAGCTTGTGGGATTGCCTGAATTACAGTTTTAAATTGCCTCTCAGTGCACATCAAACTGTATTTCCGGATAAAGACATCATATGTTAAGAAGTTACCACAATTATCTAATAAATGAACAATCGACCAAACACTTTTCCATCCATTCACTGCAGAAAAAAGATTTTCTCTTAATTAATATACTTCTGTTATTCCATATTGGGACCGTGTGAGGAGTAAAGTAATGTTTGTATATGAGTTTCCAGTATTGGAGAACCTGTTGATGGAAAGTTGAAAGCTTATTCGGTAGTTTGGAAATGTTGAAGTCACATCTTAATAAGAAATGTATGCCACCAAACATTTTGAAGATTTTGAAGGGGAAATCAAACCAGAAATTATCACCTTTTATAATAAAATTTTGTAACCATTGTAATTTGATGGTAACATACATTGGGTCAAAGTCAATGGCATTTAACCCCCCTTCTTTGGCAGGTTTCACTGTATCGCTTTTATTTACATAATGATATTTATTTTTCCATATAAAATTGAAATGATCTTGATTGATCTTCTTAATTCATTTGTCGTAGGCTGGGAAGGTAAGTCTTGACAAGCTTTGCATTTTAGTAAGTAAAATGCGTCCAAAAACAGATAAGTCTCTTTGAAGCCAACTGTTAAGAGTAGTTCTATTTTTCTGAATGATATTTTCTATGTTGGATGTTTCTCTAACCTTTTTATCTTTAGAATTATAATACCCAAGTATCTGACTTCATTTTTAACTGGGATATTATACATATTAATCATATCATGGTCTTGAATAGTTAAAATTTCACATTTTTCCATATTCAACTTTAAACCAGATGCTTTGGAGAACAAAGAAATCTCTTTTAATGCCACTGGAACTTGTCTTGCATTCTTTAAAAAAAAGTGTGGTGTCATCTGCCAGTTGACGTATTACCAATGAATTTCCCATGACATTTAGGGGTTGGATGTTCAGGTTATTTTTTACATGGATTGCTAGTAATTCGGCTACAATGATAAATAACAAAGGCGAGGTTGGACAACCTTGTCGAATGCCTCTCTTTATATCAAAGCGCTTAGATGTTCCAAAAGGCAGAGACACTGAACTATTGATGTCTGTATATAGCATATTGATTATGTCAATAAACTTATTCCCAAACCCAAAACACTCCCGAGTCCTTAAAAGAAATCTATGTTCGACCATGTCGAAGGCCTTGTAAAGTGCAAAAAGAATAATTCCATCATCCTTAATTAAGTGTTTATAGTCTAACAGATCTAATACCAATCTTATATTGTTATGTATAGATCTGTCTCGGAGAAAACCAGATTGAGTATCACTTATAACATCAGCCAGACCATTCCTCAACCTGTCAGCAATCACATGAGAAAACAGCTTATAGTCAGTGTTCAATAAGGTGATAGGGCTGAAGATTATTGATATATCTTTTGTCTTTGCCTTGTTTGGGAATGAGAGTTATTAGCCCCTGTTTCATTGTAGGTGTAAGTGTCCTATTGCTCAAAATGTCCTTTATAGCCTCCAATAAAAATCCTTTCAGGTCAACCCAAAAGAATTTGTCAAAGTTGGATGTCAGGCCATCTTGTCCTGGTGCTTTCCCTACTGCTATTCTCTTTATTGCTTCATCTAATTCTGCCATGTCACATATTTCTTTAAAGGCTAATTCTATCTGGGGATATACTGCCTCAAACCACCAAGGAAAATATCGGAGTCATATCTTGAATATTCAGAGCCATAAAGTTTGGAGTAAAGTTTATACATTTCTTCAGATATTATTTTATGATCTGTGCACTCTGTATCATTAATCATTAATGAATTAATTATCTTTCTCTCCTGTCTCCTTTTCTCTAATCCACTCAAATAAGACGTGTTTTTCTCCCCTTCCTCTATCCATTTAGCCCGAGACCTTACATAAACCCCTTGAGCTTTTTAAGATACAAGTGATCTGGTTTTTCTTGTAGGTTAATGAATGTGCTTTTATCATCATTGGACATTAGAGTTTTATCACAGTATCTATTAATGTCCTGTACCAATTGGATCTCATATTGCTTTTGTTTGCCATGTTTGGATTTACTGTATTGTATGGAAAACTCCCTTGCCTTAAACTTAAAGTACTCCCATCTACTACTATAATTGCCCACATGTATATCATTTTTAATTTTCTCTATCAAATTTCGGATAATTGTATTATATTCCTCATCTTTTAGAAGGTCTGCATTACATTTCCAGTAATCTTTTTTATTTTTGGGCCTATTATCTGGATTTAATTCAAGATTTATCACACAGTGATCAGTTAAAGGTGCACTATTAATCCACACATTTGAGACATTGCTAGAAATTCCAGGGGTTGCTAACCATAAATCTATTCTGGATTTACTACTACCATTGGGTTTGACCCATGAGAATTGAATGACCTCTGGGTTCCTATCCCTCCAAATGTCTATTAAGCTGTTTGAATTTAGGAAATCACATAGAATAGTATTCCAGTAGTTTGTATTGTATTTAGAAGGATATCTATCCTGCCATTCATCAGGTGTCAGATTTAAATCTCCACCAATCAAAATAAGTTTAGTATGATATATTTCCTTATATTCAGTGACTACATCCTTAACTTCTGATAACAGCATTTTGTTCTGATTACTACCATTAAAGCCATAAATGTTCACCAAAAAATAAAAATCCCTTCAATATTTAACACAACAGCAAGCCAGTGACCAAATCCATCAGCTTAAAAGTGATTACTTTCCTGGACATTTATTGAAGCAGATGGCTACACCGCCAGATCGATTGGAACATGACTGAATATAATCTTTCCCCCATTGGTTTGACCAGAAGGCGGCATCAGCGTCACTGGAGTGAGTCTCTTGGAAGAAAGTACAGTGGGCATTTTGTCCCTTACAAAATAAAAATACTGCTTTCCTCTTCACTGAATCTCTAAGGCCTCTTGTGTTCAAAGAAGTTCACAATAAACTCGTCTTTAACATAAAGAAAAAATACTGCTGTAACAATAAAGCAGTAACAATAGCCACCAAAGGAAACTATATATATATATAGCCTAACTATATTAGTAAAGATCTCTTTTTAGTTCTTTAGAAATATAACTAATGGGTGAACCTCTAACATTCAAACAAATAGGGATGTAACGTTACCCTGCCTTTGACTGATCATTTTCAAAAGTCATTCCATGCCTATGATGACTTGTTTTTATTCTCTGGCATATATGCGACGACCGTTTATGTAGCCAAAAGGTCCCCTGTAATATGCCTTCACACCGCTTTCCTTGCTTGCAGAATTTGCGGCCAGAGTTTTCCCCTTTCCAGCATGTCGTCCTTCGTCAAATCCTCGGCGATCCGGATCCCTGCAGCCTCACAGACCTGCGACTTTTTAGTCATTCTCCAGATGGCATCTCTATGTTGACGCTTGGTGAACTGCACAATCACCTGGCGTGTCTTGTTATCCTCCTTCCTCCCCAGGCGGTGTCCAGTGTCCACGTATTCCTCCATTTTCTGGGACCATTCTGGTGCGATCTCCCCAGCAGTCGTATCACCTCTTGCCTGATATTTTCATCCAACGTTACCTTCTCTTTGATTCCCTTTATTCGTCTGTATCTGTCTTGCTCCTTTGACCTTTCTGTGAATTCATCAACTTCTTTCCGTAAGACAGACATTTGGGTTTCCAAAGTAAAACTCTTCTCCTTGCATTCCTTGACCCCTTCAGCATTGAACTCAATTGACTTCGTAAGATTAGCAATCATCACAGTGTTCTGAGTTAGCTTAACGTCAAGCTCCGCCATCTTTTGGTCTTGACTATCAAACCTGGAGTGAAGTGCTTGAATTGCCAAGCGTTCATTTAAATCTTTGATCTCTGAATATTTCACAACAAATAAAACGGGGTGATATTGACAGTCCTTTCAAATGATTTAAGCGTAGATTAAACTATCAAACATACCAATGTTGTTTTATTCAGCTCTAAAATAAATTTTAACTAAACACACATCCAAGAAATCGTTAACTCAATTAATGTTTTGTACTGCATATCGGTTTAATAAATATCCGTTTGTCTACTAAAATAAATACAAACAATCAATAATAGTCTAATTAAAAACAACTAGTGAGTTAAATCACAAGACAGAAAGACTTGCATTTGTTAAATATATGGAAAGCAAAATGAGACCAATTGTTGTCTAGTCTAAGGGAGTGTATATTTCTGTTGAGAATTATATAAAAGACACATGAATAAAATGTGTTTTAAACTTATACACCATTGTTTCTTTGGATTGTGTCACGACGCGTAATGTGATGACCGGTGGGATACGTGTGTGATGTTATTGTCAAGAAACCATCAGAGATAAACGTTCAACACAAATGTATGTTTGCTCTCTTGAAGCGGTTCCACACTCAGATTACATCATTAGATCCTTCAGCTTCAGAAATAATAAAAGGATTGTTCAAACAAGACATCAGACATTGTTATGCATTAATAAAGTAAATGCAGCAACATGTATCTCTACAGTCTCTTTTGCCATCTTTGAAACAAATGAACAACGTTTGTTATAGCAGCAGAGCTTATAAAAGATACAGATGGTTCATTCATGTCAATTAGAGACTTTATATCAGTGAGAACAATGTCTAAAGTGAGCAGTTGATCAGATTTCATCACAGTTTTGAAAGCTTCATCTTTTCATTAAAGATGACCTGTAAGACAAACATCCCACAACTCGTTGCATCTTCTTGGACTGTGTGTGAAATATGAGCAGACCTCCACTGAATGTTCCCCCACTCTTCCTTTCCGAGTCGCTTCAGCCGCATTCTGAAGTATTGTCTGTGTTTCAAAACCATTTACACACAAAATGTCTGAAAGAAAATGTAACTTTACAAGTGATCATGTTTTTACAATGATTTATTGTGTGTTTGTGTGTCATGTAATATGGGCTAATTTTTGGGATGCAGTTCTGAGACTCTCCATGTCAGATTCAGCAACTGCAGGATCCACAACAAACATGTGTTCGGAAGGAACATGAAGATACTGACAAAACACAATGAACAATATCAAATCACATTGTTACAATTGTACAATCATGTCTGTTTCCACAGTTTATCATCATTATTTTATTATTCCATAAAAGTTTAAAGGGATATTTCACCCAAAAATGAAACTGATCTTATAATTGACTCCCCTCGTGCCGTCCCAGAGGTGTTTCACTTTCTTTCTTTGACATTGGTGAGTAAATGATGAGAGATTGTTCAGTTTGGGGTGAACTATCACTTTATCAACCATTTGAGTTCATTGCACACTGTAAAAATGACAGTAACAGTAAAATACTGTAAACATGCTACAGAAATAAAATGTTCATTGATTAACAAATATTAACTGTAAAATATACAGTAAAATGTTTTAATTTATTTTAAAAGACAATACAGTAGTTTTGTGCCCTTCTGTAGTTACTATGTGATTCACAAATACCTTATAAAGTAAACAACAGATTTTTACAGTGCCAGCGTGTAAATTACAACCATTTTAAACTGTGAAATGTTCAGGTTGTTCTGTAAAGTGGTTTACTACATTTGAACTGTATTTTAACATAATTATTCTGTCAATCACAGCTGCCAGATTTATTTGACAGTGTTTAATCCAAGTTAGTTCTTCAGAGGTAACGCAAGTAACGGAGGTAAAGATTGGAAAATGCTGCAAATGCTCGATTCAGGACCGTGAACAGAAACCGAGCACAACGATTTATCCATTCGCTGGTGACGTCACACCAGGTGGACCTTAATCCGGCCCTGGAGCGTCATTACATCAAAACCACATTTGGTCCAGCCCGAATGTTTGTGTTCAGAATTGCAGGTGTTTGAGAGGAACTGAAGTGGGATTTAAAAGTTTAGCGACGAGAACTGTCACTGAAGTATTTATGTTCTACTAAATTTAGGCAGGACCTATAAGGACATGAAGAAACCCCTTCACTTACCACAAACATCCAGTGGTTGTTTCTTATATTCACACATGAAATGGCTCCATCAGACGTGTCAAAATGAACCTGTACAGTGTCATAAACGAGCATGATTACGATTATTAAAATTGCACTTTTGTATGTTTATACATAGTTGCATTTGTTGTTTTAAAGGTGTAACACATGCCTATCTCCATATAGGATACTTCAGTCCTTCAAACCTCGTCGAGCGACTTGTTCTCTTTGTCACAGAATGACTCCGGTGGTGTAGTGATTTAGCTGTACAGTCTCACAGGCTTGTCGTGTTTGTTTAGGATAGCACGAATGTAACTCTCCATAACCTAAAGAATATGAATAACACAATTACAAGATGCATAATCAAGATAAAGTTCTGATCTTAATGTCCTTGTATTTATATTATTATTATTTCTTTATATTACCATTCGATTGGATTAGATTGCATTTCATTTTCACAACTGCTGTTTAGAAAGTATTTTCTCTATTTCATCAGATAAACAATCAACTCCAATTTTAACAACAGTACAACCATTTATTTTTTAACGTGGAAATGTCAGCTAGGCATCTGCTGCCTCTTCTGTAGTGTGTTGAAGAATGGGTTCTTGATGGATTACCTCCTGTAAGAACGTGACACTGCTGGACACATTTTCAGTAACATGCCTAACAAGCAGCACAATGCAAAAGGGCCTGAACATTTGCAGGGCATCGTCAAGAGACACCGTGTTTTGCAACCTGGCAAAGACGAATGCTGCAAATGGTTTCAGGCCTTTATCGGTTGTCCTTTTATGCAATGCTGAAGTGACAGCTTTGATTACATGCGCAGCACACAGATGCAAAACCGTCTTCCACTTGATTTCTGCCCACACTGTAAAAAACATCCTGTAAATTTACTGTTTTCATGTAATAGCAGTAAGTTGCTGTTTTCCGCAATGCATTATGGGAGGACTTGGTCTCTTCAAATTGCATGCTGATAAGCAAAAGTATGACACGTGTTATTTAACAGTATTATACCATATTTTCTCCATGTGCATGGAAGAGGCAAGACATTTTAGATTGTCAGCATGAGGTCATTGTGCAACTCAGCCTATGATTGTATTATCTGTAATGACCTATTACTTTTAAATATAACACTTTAAACATCCAATGAAGCTTTAGTGATTTAAATCAGATTATTGGATTGCATGTTTTAATCAGGAGTGATTGAGCGAGTTCGTAAGCACAAGACTGCATTTGCACAGTCATATCACACACACTGGGAAGTAACCTGAAGTTTTATCCAACCTGCACGTTTTCCTAAACTTTATCTGATGAACATACGAGTGGGAAATGAATCAAATCAATGATGTTTTTGTATTTTCTGACATTTTGGGTTATCTGCTGCTAGTTGCAACTCTGCCTATGATTTGAATATTTGTAAGTTACCAAGTACCTCTTAATATTACATTATAAAGACCAGTCAAGCCTTTATCATTTGAATTAGTCCGTATACGGACACCTGAAGTTCATGCAACAGGCACATGTCTCAATCTTTATCTGAGTAAAAGAGAAGTTACGAACAAAATGAATAATTCTTGTGTGATTAATGTGAACGAGCATATTCAAACACCTACTGGCTTGAATGCAGAACTATTAGCGGCATGAGAGAAAGTCGTGCACCACATCTGTGTCAGTCATTATCTGAAGACTTGCTTATCGAGAATAGTTCAACTATCTGTTCTTTACATGATATTTCCTTGTCAGATCTGCAGGGAAACATGTGATACCACTGTGACCTCTGTGAAACATATGAGAATACACAGCGATGTCTCAAATATTATATTTGGTTGCTGCATAGGAAACTATAATAGGACGTTTAAAAAACATGAAGGTTTGAAATCTCACGTGTACAGACACCATAAAGGATATGCAGAGCACACAATGTGCACTACACATTCCTTGCAATGTCATTCTTTACCTGAGTTTATTTCTCATATTAAAATGCACATTAAAGAGGGAAGAAAAGTCACATGCCCTTTCAAGCAGTGTGCTAAAACATTTACCTCTCACTTGTGTAGAAAACATACAAATACAGGAGGCTTAATTAACTCCAAATGTGGCCATACCTCTTCTTTCAGATGTTCTTTCACACATTTTGAGCTTCTCACTGACATCGATGTCAAAACTTTCTATGGAGGAGTGAGGAAACCCATGGAAGAGTTTTACCAACCCAGAAGTTCAGTCAGTCCTTTCCAAAGATGAAGCCATTGATTCATCACAGCACATAGTTCAACTCCTAATGGCTCACTTCATAGAGAAGCAAGAAGGACCAATTCTTCAAGAAAATGTGCGTTTGTCTTCATATTCACTGTGTTTGTTCTTTGAATACCTTCATAAAATGGTTCACCTAAAAATGATAGTTCTGTCATCATTTACTCACCCTAATGCTGTCTCAAAATCACATGACTTCTGCGGAACACAAAAGATGATATTTTAATGGAGTCTGTTTGTCCAGACAATGCAAGTGAATTGAAACCAAACATTCAAGCTCCAAAAAGGACATAAAAGTTCCTGCATAATGTCTCCTAAAGCAATCCAAATGGTTTTGGGTGAGAATAGACCAAATGTAACTTCTTTTCACTGTTCAGAAATCGGCCGTCTCCTTGGCAAACATGAACTCAAGCTTGATTACAATTCCTCGCGCTCTGCATATTCATCAAGTGCTAGGAAGTGTAATCAAGCTGTACAGTCGAAAGTGTTACAGTTTGGTCTGTTCTCATCCAAAACCAATTGAAT
>NW_026266815.1:0-20469 GCF_025860055.1 Xyrauchen texanus | reverse complement strand
TAACCCTAACCCTAACCCTAACCCTAACCCTAACCCTAACCCTAACCCTAACCCTAACCCTAACCCTAACCCTAACCCTAACCCTAACCCTAACCCTAACCCTAACCCTAACCCTAACCCTAACCCTAACCCTAACCCTAACCCTAACCCTAACCCTAACCCTAACCCTAACCCTAACCCTAACCCTAACCCTAACCCTAACCCTAACCCTAACCCCTAACCCTAACCCTAACCCTAACCCTAACCCTAACCCTAACCCTAACCCTAACCCTAACCCTAACCCTAACCCTAACCCTAACCCTAACCCTAACCCTAACCCTAACCCTAACCCTAACCCTAACCCTAACCCTAACCCTAACCCTAACCCTAACCCTAACCCTAACCCCTAACCCTAACCCTAACCCTAACCCTAACCCTAACCCTAACCCTAACCCTAACCCTAACCCTAACCCTAACCCTAACCCTAACCCTAACCCTAACCCTAACCCTAACCCTAACCCTAACCCTAACCCTAACCCTAACCCTAACCCTAACCCTAACCCTAACCCTAACCCTAACCCTAACCCTAACCCTAACCCTAACCCTAACCCTAACCCTAACCCTAACCCTAACCCTAACCCTAACCCTAACCCTAACCCTAACCCTAACCCCTAACCCTAACCCCTAACCCTAACCCTAACCCTAACCCTAACCCTAACCCTAACCCTAACCCCTAACCCTAACCCTAACCCTAACCCTAACCCTAACCCTAACCCTAACCCTAACCCTAACCCTAACCCTAACCCTAACCCTAACCCTAACCCTAACCCTAACCCTAACCTCTAACCCTAACCCTAACCCTAACCCTAACCCTAACCCTAACCCTAACCCTAACCCTAACCCTAACCCTAACCCTAACCCTAACCCTAACCCTAACCCTAACCCTAACCCTAACCCTAACCCTAACCCTAACCCTAACCCTAACCCTAACCCTAACCCTAACCCTAACCCTAACCCTAACCCTAACCCTAACCCTAACCCTAACCCTAACCCTAACCCTAACCCTAACCCTAACCCTAACCCTAACCCTAACCCTAACCCTAACCCCAACCCTAACCCTAACCCTAACCCTAACCCTAACCCTAACCCTAACCCTAACCCTAACCCTAACCCTAACCCTAACCCTAACCCTAACCCTAACCCTAACCCTAACCCTAACCCTAACCCTAACCCTAACCCTAACCCTAACCCTAACCCTAACCCTAACCCTAACCCTAACCCTAACCCTAACCCTAACCCTAACCCTAACCCTAACCCTAACCCTAACCCTAACCCTAACCCTAACCCTAACCCTAACCCTAACCCTAACCCTAACCCTAACCCTAACCCTAACCCTAACCCTAACCCTAACCCTAACCCTAACCCTAACCCTAACCCTAACCCTAACCCTAACCCTAACCCTAACCCTAACCCTAACCCTAACCCTAACCCTAACCCTAACCCTAACCCTAACCCTAACCCTAACCCTAACCCTAACCCTAACCCTAACCCTAACCCTAACCCTAACCCTAACCCTAACCCTAACCCTAACCCTAACCCTAACCCTAACCCTAACCCTAACCCTAACCCTAACCCTAACCCTAACCCTAACCCTAACCCTAACCCTAACCCTAACCCTAACCCTAACCCTAACCCTAACCCTAACCCTAACCCTAACCCTAACCCTAACCCTAACCCTAACCCTAACCCTAACCCTAACCCTAACCCTAACCCTAACCCTAACCCTAACCCTAACCCTAACCCTAACCCTAACCCTAACCCTAACCCTAACCCTAACCCTAACCCTAACCCTAACCCTAACCCTAACCCTAACCCTAACCCTAACCCTAACCCTAACCCTAACCCTAACCCTAACCCTAACCCTAACCCTAACCCTAACCCTAACCCTAACCCTAACCCTAACCCTAACCCTAACCCTAACCCTAACCCTAACCCTAACCCTAACCCTAACCCTAACCCTAACCCTAACCCTAACCCTAACCCTAACCCTAACCCTAACCCTAACCCTAACCCTAACCCTAACCCTAACCCTAACCCTAACCCTAACCCTAACCCTAACCCTAACCCTAACCCTAACCCTAACCCTAACCCTAACCCTAACCCTAACCCTAACCCTAACCCTAACCCTAACCCTAACCCTAACCCTAACCCTAACCCTAACCCTAACCCTAACCCTAACCCTAACCCTAACCCTAACCCTAACCCTAACCCTAACCCTAACCCTAACCCTAACCCTAACCCTAACCCTAACCCTAACCCTAACCCTAACCCTAACCCTAACCCTAACCCTAACCCTAACCCTAACCCTAACCCTAACCCTAACCCTAACCCTAACCCTAACCCTAACCCTAACCCTAACCCTAACCCTAACCCTAACCCTAACCCTAACCCTAACCCTAACCCTAACCCTAACCCTAACCCTAACCCTAACCCTAACCCTAACCCTAACCCTAACCCTAACCCTAACCCTAACCCTAACCCTAACCCTAACCCTAACCCTAACCCTAACCCTAACCCTAACCCTAACCCTAACCCTAACCCTAACCCTAACCCTAACCCTAACCCTAACCCTAACCCTAACCCTAACCCTAACCCTAACCCTAACCCTAACCCTAACCCTAACCCTAACCCTAACCCTAACCCTAACCCTAACCCTAACCCTAACCCTAACCCTAACCCTAACCCTAACCCTAACCCTAACCCTAACCCTAACCCTAACCCTAACCCTAACCCTAACCCTAACCCTAACCCTAACCCTAACCCTAACCCTAACCCTAACCCTAACCCTAACCCTAACCCTAACCCTAACCCTAACCCTAACCCCTAACCCCTAACCCTAACCCTAACCCTAACCCTAACCCTAACCTAACCCTAACCCTAACCCTAACCCTAACCCTAACCCTAACCCTAACCCTAACCCTAACCCTAACCCTAACCCTAACCCTAACCCTAACCCTAACCCTAACCCTAACCCTAACCCTAACCCTAACCCTAACCCTAACCCTAACCCTAACCCTAACCCTAACCCTAACCCTAACCCTAACCCTAACCCTAACCCTAACCCTAACCCTAACCCTAACCCTAACCCTAACCCTAACCCTAACCCTAACCCTAACCCTAACCCTAACCCTAACCCTAACCCTAACCCTAACCCTAACCCTAACCCTAACCCTAACCCTAACCCTAACCCTAACCCTAACCCTAACCCTAACCCTAACCCTAACCCTAACCCTAACCCTAACCCTAACCCTAACCCTAACCCTAACCCTAACCCTAACCCTAACCCTAACCCTAACCCTAACCCTAACCCTAACCCTAACCCTAACCCTAACCCTAACCCTAACCCTAACCCTAACCCTAACCCTAACCCTAACCCTAACCCTAACCCTAACCCTAACCCTAACCCTAACCCTAACCCTAACCCTAACCCTAACCCTAACCCTAACCCTAACCCTAACCCTAACCCTAACCCTAACCCTAACCCTAACCCTAACCCTAACCCTAACCCTAACCCTAACCCTAACCCTAACCCTAACCCTAACCCTAACCCTAACCCTAACCCTAACCCTAACCCTAACCCTAACCCTAACCCTAACCCTAACCCTAACCCTAACCCTAACCCTAACCCTAACCCTAACCCTAACCCTAACCCTAACCCTAACCCTAACCCTAACCCTAACCCTAACCCTAACCCTAACCCTAACCCTAACCCTAACCCTAACCCTAACCCTAACCCTAACCCTAACCCTAACCCTAACCCTAACCCTAACCCTAACCCTAACCCTAACCCTAACCCTAACCCTAACCCTAACCCTAACCCTAACCCTAACCCTAACCCTAACCCTAACCCTAACCCTAACCCTAACCCTAACCCTAACCCTAACCCTAACCCTAACCCTAACCCTAACCCTAACCCTAACCCTAACCCTAACCCTAACCCTAACCCTAACCCTAACCCTAACCCTAACCCTAACCCTAACCCTAACCCTAACCCTAACCCTAACCCTAACCCTAACCCTAACCCTAACCCTAACCCTAACCCTAACCCTAACCCTAACCCTAACCCTAACCCTAACCCTAACCCTAACCCTAACCCTAACCCTAACCCTAACCCTAACCCCTAACCCTAACCCTAACCCTAACCCTAACCCTAACCCTAACCCTAACCCTAACCCTAACCCTAACCCTAACCCTAACCCTAACCCTAACCCTAACCCTAACCCTAACCCTAACCCTAACCCTAACCCTAACCCTAACCCTAACCCTAACCCTAACCCTAACCCTAACCCTAACCCTAACCCTAACCCTAACCCTAACCCTAACCCTAACCCTAACCCTAACCCTAACCCTAACCCTAACCCTAACCCTAACCCTAACCCTAACCCTAACCCTAACCCTAACCCTAACCCTAACCCTAACCCTAACCCTAACCCTAACCCTAACCCTAACCCTAACCCTAACCCTAACCCTAACCCTAACCCTAACCCTAACCCTAACCCTAACCCTAACCCTAACCCTAACCCTAACCCTAACCCTAACCCTAACCCTAACCCTAACCCTAACCCTAACCCTAACCCTAACCCTAACCCTAACCCTAACCCTAACCCTAACCCTAACCCTAACCCTAACCCTAACCCTAACCCTAACCCTAACCCTAACCCTAACCCTAACCCTAACCCTAACCCTAACCCTAACCCTAACCCTAACCCTAACCCTAACCCTAACCCTAACCCTAACCCTAACCCTAACCCTAACCCTAACCCTAACCCTAACCCTAACCCTAACCCTAACCCTAACCCTAACCCTAACCCTAACCCTAACCCTAACCCTAACCCTAACCCTAACCCTAACCCTAACCCTAACCCTAACCCTAACCCTAACCCTAACCCTAACCCTAACCCTAACCCTAACCCTAACCCTAACCCTAACCCTAACCCTAACCCTAACCCTAACCCTAACCCTAACCCTAACCCTAACCCTAACCCTAACCCTAACCCTAACCCTAACCCTAACCCTAACCCTAACCCTAACCCTAACCCTAACCCTAACCCTAACCCTAACCCTAACCCTAACCCTAACCCTAACCCTAACCCTAACCCTAACCCTAACCCTAACCCTAACCCTAACCCTAACCCTAACCCTAACCCTAACCCTAACCCTAACCCTAACCCTAACCCTAACCCTAACCCTAACCCTAACCCTAACCCTAACCCTAACCCTAACCCTAACCCTAACCCTAACCCTAACCCTAACCCTAACCCTAACCCTAACCCTAACCCTAACCCTAACCCTAACCCTAACCCTAACCCTAACCCTAACCCTAACCCTAACCCTAACCCTAACCCTAACCCTAACCCTAACCCTAACCCTAACCCTAACCCTAACCCTAACCCTAACCCTAACCCTAACCCTAACCCTAACCCTAACCCTAACCCTAACCCTAACCCTAACCCTAACCCTAACCCTAACCCTAACCCTAACCCTAACCCTAACCCTAACCCTAACCCTAACCCTAACCCTAACCCTAACCCTAACCCTAACCCTAACCCTAACCCTAACCCTAACCCTAACCCTAACCCTAACCCTAACCCTAACCCTAACCCTAACCCTAACCCTAACCCTAACCCTAACCCTAACCCTAACCCTAACCCTAACCCTAACCCTAACCCTAACCCTAACCCTAACCCTAACCCTAACCCTAACCCTAACCCTAACCCTAACCCTAACCCTAACCCTAACCCTAACCCTAACCCTAACCCTAACCCTAACCCTAACCCTAACCCTAACCCTAACCCTAACCCTAACCCTAACCCTAACCCTAACCCTAACCCTAACCCTAACCCTAACCCTAACCCTAACCCTAACCCTAACCCTAACCCTAACCCTAACCCTAACCCTAACCCTAACCCTAACCCTAACCCTAACCCTAACCCTAACCCTAACCCTAACCCTAACCCTAACCCTAACCCTAACCCTAACCCTAACCCTAACCCTAACCCTAACCCTAACCCTAACCCTAACCCTAACCCTAACCCTAACCCTAACCCTAACCCTAACCCTAACCCTAACCCTAACCCTAACCCTAACCCTAACCCTAACCCTAACCCTAACCCTAACCCTAACCCTAACCCTAACCCTAACCCTAACCCTAACCCTAACCCTAACCCTAACCCTAACCCTAACCCTAACCCTAACCCTAACCCTAACCCTAACCCTAACCCTAACCCTAACCCTAACCCTAACCCTAACCCTAACCCTAACCCTAACCCTAACCCTAACCCTAACCCTAACCCTAACCCTAACCCTAACCCTAACCCTAACCCTAACCCTAACCCTAACCCTAACCCTAACCCTAACCCTAACCCTAACCCTAACCCTAACCCTAACCCTAACCCTAACCCTAACCCTAACCCTAACCCTAACCCTAACCCTAACCCTAACCCTAACCCTAACCCTAACCCTAACCCTAACCCTAACCCTAACCCTAACCCTAACCCTAACCCTAACCCTAACCCTAACCCTAACCCTAACCCTAACCCTAACCCTAACCCTAACCCTAACCCTAACCCTAACCCTAACCCTAACCCTAACCCTAACCCTAACCCTAACCCTAACCCTAACCCTAACCCTAACCCTAACCCTAACCCTAACCCTAACCCTAACCCTAACCCTAACCCTAACCCTAACCCTAACCCTAACCCTAACCCTAACCCTAACCCTAACCCTAACCCTAACCCTAACCCTAACCCTAACCCTAACCCTAACCCTAACCCTAACCCTAACCCTAACCCTAACCCTAACCCTAACCCTAACCCTAACCCTAACCCTAACCCTAACCCTAACCCTAACCCTAACCCTAACCCTAACCCTAACCCTAACCCTAACCCTAACCCTAACCCTAACCCTAACCCTAACCCTAACCCTAACCCTAACCCTAACCCTAACCCTAACCCTAACCCTAACCCTAACCCTAACCCTAACCCTAACCCTAACCCTAACCCTAACCCTAACCCTAACCCTAACCCTAACCCTAACCCTAACCCTAACCCTAACCCTAACCCTAACCCTAACCCTAACCCTAACCCTAACCCTAACCCTAACCCTAACCCTAACCCTAACCCTAACCCTAACCCTAACCCTAACCCTAACCCTAACCCTAACCCTAACCCTAACCCTAACCCTAACCCTAACCCTAACCCTAACCCTAACCCTAACCCTAACCCTAACCCTAACCCTAACCCTAACCCTAACCCTAACCCTAACCCTAACCCTAACCCTAACCCTAACCCTAACCCTAACCCTAACCCTAACCCTAACCCTAACCCTAACCCTAACCCTAACCCTAACCCTAACCCTAACCCTAACCCTAACCCTAACCCTAACCCTAACCCTAACCCTAACCCTAACCCTAACCCTAACCCTAACCCTAACCCTAACCCTAACCCTAACCCTAACCCTAACCCTAACCCTAACCCTAACCCTAACCCTAACCCTAACCCTAACCCTAACCCTAACCCTAACCCTAACCCTAACCCTAACCCTAACCCTAACCCTAACCCTAACCCTAACCCTAACCCTAACCCTAACCCTAACCCTAACCCTAACCCTAACCCTAACCCTAACCCTAACCCTAACCCTAACCCTAACCCTAACCCTAACCCTAACCCTAACCCTAACCCTAACCCTAACCCTAACCCTAACCCTAACCCTAACCCTAACCCTAACCCTAACCCTAACCCTAACCCTAACCCTAACCCTAACCCTAACCCTAACCCTAACCCTAACCCTAACCCTAACCCTAACCCTAACCCTAACCCTAACCCTAACCCTAACCCTAACCCTAACCCTAACCCTAACCCTAACCCTAACCCTAACCCTAACCCTAACCCTAACCCTAACCCTAACCCTAACCCTAACCCTAACCCTAACCCTAACCCTAACCCTAACCCTAACCCTAACCCTAACCCTAACCCTAACCCTAACCCTAACCCTAACCCTAACCCTAACCCTAACCCTAACCCTAACCCTAACCCTAACCCTAACCCTAACCCTAACCCTAACCCTAACCCTAACCCTAACCCTAACCCTAACCCTAACCCTAACCCTAACCCTAACCCTAACCCTAACCCTAACCCTAACCCTAACCCTAACCCTAACCCTAACCCTAACCCTAACCCTAACCCTAACCCTAACCCTAACCCTAACCCTAACCCTAACCCTAACCCTAACCCTAACCCTAACCCTAACCCTAACCCTAACCCTAACCCTAACCCTAACCCCTAACCCTAACCCTAACCCTAACCCTAACCCTAACCCTAACCCTAACCCTAACCCTAACCCTAACCCTAACCCTAACCCTAACCCTAACCCTAACCCTAACCCTAACCCTAACCCTAACCCTAACCCTAACCCTAACCCTAACCCCTAACCCTAACCCTAACCCTAACCCTAACCCTAACCCTAACCCTAACCCTAACCCTAACCCTAACCCTAACCCTAACCCTAACCCTAACCCTAACCCTAACCCTAACCCTAACCCTAACCCTAACCCTAACCCTAACCCCTAACCCTAACCCTAACCCTAACCCTAACCCTAACCCTAACCCTAACCCTAACCCTAACCCTAACCCTAACCCTAACCCTAACCCTAACCCTAACCCTAACCCTAACCCTAACCCTAACCCTAACCCTAACCCTAACCCTAACCCTAACCCTAACCCTAACCCTAACCCTAACCCTAACCCTAACCCTAACCCTAACCCTAACCCTAACCCTAACCCTAACCCTAACCCTAACCCTAACCCTAACCCTAACCCTAACCCTAACCCTAACCCTAACCCTAACCCTAACCCTAACCCTAACCCTAACCCTAACCCTAACCCTAACCCTAACTCCTAACCCTAACCCTAACCCTAACCCTAACCCTAACCCTAACCCTAACCCTAACCCTAACCCTAACCCTAACCCTAACCCTAACCCTAACCCTAACCCTAACCCTAACCCTAACCCTAACCCTAACCCTAACCCTAACCCTAACCCTAACCCTAACCCTAACCCCTAACCCTAACCCTAACCCTAACCCTAACCCTAACCCTAACCCTAACCCTAACCCTAACCCCTAACCCTAACCCCTAACCCTAACCCTAACCCTAACCCTAACCCTAACCCTAACCCTAACCCTAACCCTAACCCTAACCCTAACCCTAACCCTAACCCTAACCCTAACCCTAACCCTAACCCTAACCCTAACCCTAACCCTAACCCTAACCCTAACCCTAACCCTAACCCTAAACCTAACCCTACCCCTAAACCTAACCCTTAACCCTAACCCCTTAACTCTAACCCCTTAACCCTAACCCCTAAACCCTAACCCCTTAACCCTAACCCCTAAACCTAACCCCTAACCCTAACCCCTTAACCCTAACCCCTTAACCCTAACCCCTAAACCTCAACCCCTTAACCTAACCCCTTAACCTAACCCCTAAACCTAACCCTTAACCGCTAACCCTTACCCTAAACCTAACCCTAACCCTATTCAAATTATTTTAGTTTTACATTTACAAATTCACAACAACATTTCCTAAAATTATGGTTTGGCCAGAAAGGGATGGTTGGACGGTGGTCACACGTGGTCGCAGGCTTGCCAGGCATGGCACAGTCTGGCCTATGCCCCGTTCCTACCGCGACACTGAGCGCCACGCACAGGGAGAGAGAGCGTTCTCCTATGCGGACGCAGTGAAATATGGGGGCCATCAGGCCCAGCGTCATGCACAGGAAGAGAGAGTGCATGCACGTGGAGTGAAATATGGTGGCCACATGAGGGCAGCACCGACTCACCATAGTCAGTCTTATCAGTGGTCTGGCAGACCACAATTTTTGAACCCCGGCCCGTTTGGGGCCCGTACATTGATGTCCCACCAAAAATCCTTTACTGAAGGAACCACGGGGATGGGTGCAGAACAAAACACAGACAGTTCGTTCACACCTGCAAAATAAAAACACATATCAGAAACAAAAAATAAAGCCCAAGCATTCAGATGACCCTGACTTTGTAACAAAAACCCGTACCTTATTTAAAATCATCAAATTGGTGCATCACAGAAATAACGTCAGTCAGGAACAGCCTCCTGCAATTGACAAAATTGAAAAACACCTGTCAGAGGTCATCAAACCAGCTTTGCCAAACCCTACAACACAAGCCCTCATTGAATGAAATGCCAAAAACTGGGCCTATACCACTATGCTGATTCTTAAAAACCATTATGAAGACGCATTAGTGGAAGAAATGGCTAAACTCCAGCACATTCCCTCCCAGGGCTGGGAGGAATGTTTCAATACGGCTATATTATGGGCTAAACGTGGTATCGGTAAAAGACTGAAAGACAAAACAATACACGAGGCTCAATGGGTTAGTAGGGAGAGGTGGCACACCTCCGTCCTTGCCTTGGATTCTGGAGAAACGAGGGAGGAAGCGGAGACCCAAAATCTCTCTCCCGCTCCTCCTCTCCCAGACAACACAACGACTAATACAGTTAAGGTGCAGGCTTTGGTGCACACCATGATGGATGCACAATCTCTGTCTGAAACATCCACCCCCTTAGTAACAAAACCGACCAAAACAGCATGCACGATGACAGACCCACCGAACGATTGGTCTCCTATCAGAAAGGAGGACTCGGACAGTCATTCAGAGATTACCATAAATCTCCCTGCCTCCCCAAAAGAACAACGCACTCCTCGCGTTCGTCCCAACCCCTGTATCAGACAGGAACAAGACCTCATCCTTATCGAGGATCAAGGAGAGTGCGAACGGGATAATCTCGGCTCACAAAGAGTCACCTTAAGCCCGAAAAAGTCACCAGCCTCAGGACAGCCACACAGGCTCGTTTAAGTGTCGAACTCAACACACCTTCTGGAGCACGACGTGACTCCCAGGAGGACGGACCGAATAGACACCTAAACACGTCCAGAAAAATGATAGAATGGAAGCTGAGTGTGCGAAAAAAATGGCTCGTTATCGGGGACTCCAATCTGTCCAAAATTCCACCTTTTAAGAATTCTGACCTCCAAATAGAAAGCTATCCAGGGGCCACGTTCAGACACATGGAGGCTGTGATCAATAAAAACGCAGTCTCCACTGACGTGGAACACGTCATCTTATCATTAGGGATTAACAGCCGGGCGCAGAACGCCAAAGACACTGCCATCAAACAGATGCAGGCGGCTTTAAGAGCGGCAAAAGTAAAATTTCCACTGGCAGAAATTTGGGTTCCAGAGTTGAACTTTCAGGAATGCTCCCAACAAAGGAGCAAACACCTGTTCTGCATCCTGAACGCCTATATTTCTGCCAATTTAAAACACATTCCGGCCCTGTCCAGATCGGAATTTCACACTGAAAGTGACCATATACACTGGACGGTGGACACAGCCAGAAACATGCTCCAGCACTGGCTTCAACATTTAAAATAAATATCCCCACAAGCCTGTATGCGCAGGAGGGGCATCGAAATGTTTTAGGTACACTGTAAAAACTGCATTTACCTGAATGAGAAGTGAATCCAGTCGAGGGAGCGACATTGATGGCCTGTGCACACTGGTTAGCGCCTACCCTCCTTAACTAACACTTCCTAACCCCTTAACCTAACCCCTAAACTTAACCCCTAAACCTAACCCCTTAACCTAACCCCTTAACTCAACCCCTTAACCTAACCCCTAAACTTAACCCCTTAACCTAACCCCTAAACTTAACCCCTAAACCTAACCCCTAAACCTAACCCCTTAACCTAACCCCTTAACCTAACCCCTAAACTCAACCCCTTAACCTAACCCCTTAACCTAACCCTTAACCGCTAACCCTTACCCTAAACCTTACCAGCCCGTGCCTCATGCTTGCAAGTAGCTCGACTGTTTACAACTTCCTTCTAATAATCAGTCTACTTAAAATAATCATAATAAACCAAATACATGGGAAAATAGAAATATGGGTCATTTACACAGTGTTTTAGTTATAATGATCATAAACAAATATAGATAAGGGTGCATTTATGCAATCCAAATTTAAATATATATATATATATAATAATTTATCCTTTTAAATACATCACATAATATAACTATAATTTAAAATCAAATATATATAATAATTTATCCTTTTAAATCCATTGCATCTATATAACTATAATTTAAAATTAAATATATATAAATAAAGTATTTCTATAATTTTTTGAAAAGACAGCTAATGTTCTGACTGGCTGGAAATAGTTTATTTTCAAACCAAAAATATGGAAAAGGCTCCAATTGGCTCATTCAAACTGAGTCTCACCTCCATCACTATGATTTACATTCAAATTTTTAAAAAAGCCCTTCTGAAATTATTTTGAAAAGACAGCTACTTTTCTGATTGGCTGAGAGCTGTTTCTTTTTAAACCAAAAGTATGGGAGAAGCTCCTATTGACTCATTCAAATTGAGTCCCGCCCCCCACACTATAAAAAGGGACAGCTGAGGATGCAGAAGCTCATTCACTGCTTCCAGCTCTTAATGAGAAAGCCTCTAACACTCTTTGCAATTTAAAAACTTTTTATTCTGATCCTCAACACAATTTGATCTCTTTTAATTTCTTTATTTGACAATTGATTTATTCATTTTGGGATTCATTTCTTTACTTTTTATTTTTTTATTATTATTCTTTTTGGGATTTACATTTTTCAAAATTAGAACAAGCCTGCCTGAAGAAGGTTCTAAGAGAACCGAAACGTTGCAACGGCTTGTTTAGTTTACAAATTTTTCACATAAAAAAAACTTAAGAAAAGCTATTTTATTTTATTTGTTTACATTCAAAAAAAATATTGACATATAAGCCACAACATTTTCTTTGTTTTACTTACCTTAAAATCCTTGCTTTTATTTTCACATTTAGAATAACAGCCTGTTCATATAAAAACATAAAAGCATTTTTATTTGATTAAATCTATTTGACTTGCTTTGATTTATAAATTACAAAAAAACAAAAAAATTTTTTAGATTTACTTACCTGATTTCAATTTATTCAAATTATTTTAGTTTTACATTTACAAATTCACAACAACATTTCCTAAAACTATGGTTTGGCCAGAAAGGGATGGTTGGACGGTGGTCACACGTGGTCGCAGGCTTGCCAGGCATGGCACAGTCTGGCCTATGCCCCGTTCCTACCGCGACACTGAGCGCCACGCACAGGGAGAGAGAGCGTTCTCCTATGCGGATGCAGTCAAATATGGGGGCCATCAGGCCCAGCGTCACGCACAGGAAGAGAGAGTGCATGCACGTGGAGTGAAATATGGTGGCCACATGAGGGCAGCACAGACTCACCATAGTCAGTCTTATCAGTGGTCTGGCAGACCACAATTTTTTGAACCCCGGGCGTACATTGATGTTCCAACAAAAATCCTTTGCGGGGGAACCACGGGGATGGGTGCAGAACAAAGCACAGAAAGTTCGTTCACACCTGCAAAATAAAAACACACATCAGAAACAAAAAATAAAGCCCAAGCATTCAGATGACCCTGACTTTGTAGCAAAAACCCGTACCTTATTTAAAATCATCAAATTGGTGCATCACAAAAATAATATCAGTCAGGAACAGCCTCCTGCAATTGACAAAATTGAAAAACACCTGTCAGAGGTCATCAAACCAGCGTTGCCAAACCCCACAACACAAGCCCTCATTGAAGGCAATGCCAAAAACTGGGCCTATACCACTATGCTGATTCTTAAAAACCATTATGAAGACGCATTGGTGGAAGAAATGGCTAAACTCCAGCACATTCCCTCCCAGGGCTGGGAGGAATGTTTCAATACGGCTATATTATGGGCTAAACGTGGTATCGGTAAAAGACTGAAAGACAAAACAATACACGAGGCTCATGGGTTAGTAGGGGAGAGATGGCACACCTCCGTCCCTGCCTTGGATTCTGGAGAAACGAGGGAGGAAGCGGAGACCCAAAATCTCTCTCCCGCTCCTCCTCTCCCAGAAAACACAATGACTAATAGAGTTATGGTGCAGGCTTTGGTGCACACCATGACGGACGCACAATCTCTGTCTGAAACATCCACCCCCGTAGTAACAAAACCGACCAAAACAGCATGCACGATGACAGACCCACCGAACGATTGGTCTCCTATTAGAAAGGAGGACTCGGACAGTTATTCAGAGATTACCATAAATCTCCCTGCCTCCCTAAAAGAACAACGCACTCCTCGCGTTCGTCCCAACCCCTGTATCAGACAGGAACAAGACCTCATCCTTATCGAGGATCAAGGAGAGTGCGAACGGGATAATCTCGGCTCACAAAGAGTCACCTTAAGCCCCGAAAAAGTCACCAGCCTCAGGACAGCCACACAGGCTCGTTTAAGTGTCGAACTCAACACACCTTCTGGAGCACGACGTGACTCCCAGGAGGACGGACCGAATAGACACCTAAACACGTCCAGAAAAATGATAGAATGGAAGCTGAGTGTGCGAAAAAAATGGCTCGTTATCGGGGACTCCAATCTGTCCAAAATTCCACCTTTTAAGAATTCTGACCTCCAAATAGAAAGCTATCCAGGGGCCACGTTCAGACACATGGAGGCTGTGATCAATAAAAACGCAGTCTCCACTGACGTGGAACACGTCATCTTATCATTAGGGATTAACAGCCGGGCGCAGAACGCCAAAGACACTGCCATCAAACAGATGCAGGCGGCTTTAAGAGCGGCAAAAGAAAAATTTCCACTGGCAGAAATTTGGGTTCCAGAGTTGAATTTTTCAGGAATGCTCCCAACAAAGGAGCAGACACAATTGACCATCCTGAACGCCTATATTTCTGCCAATTTAAAGCACATTCCGGCCCTGTCCAGATCTGAATTTCACACTGAAAGTGACCATATACACTGGACGGTGGACACAGCCAGAAACATGCTCCAGCACTGGCTTCAACATTTAAAATAAATATCCCCACAAGCCTGTATGCGCAGGAGGGGCATCGAAATGTTTTAGGTACACTGTAAAAACTGCATTTACCTGAATGAGAAGTGAATCCAGTCGAGGGAGCGACATTGATGGCCTGTGCACACTGGTTAGCACCTACCCTCCTTAACTAACACTTCCTAACCCCTTAACCTAACCCCTAAACTTAACCCCTTAACCTAACCCCTAAACTTAACCCCTAAACCTAACCCCTTAACCTAACCCCTTAACTTAACCCCTTAACCTAACCCCTAAACTTAACCCCTAAACCTAACCCCTAAACCTAACCCCTTAACCTAACCCCTAAACTCAACCCCTTAACCTAACCCCTTAACCTAACCCCTAAACCTAACCCTTAACCGCTAACCCTTACCCTAAACCTAACCCTAACCCACTTAACCCTGCCCTCATACCTAACCCTAGCCACTTAACCCTGCCCCCATACCTAACCCTAACCACTTAACCCTGAAAACTAACCACTTAGCCCTGCCCCCACACCTAACCCCGCCCCTAACCCTAACCACTAAACCCTGCCCCCATACCTAACCCTAACCACTTCACCCTGCCCTCCTACCTAACCCCGCCCCTAACCCTAACCACTTAACCCTGCCCTCATACCTAACCCTAACCACTTAACCCTGCCCCCATACCTAACCCTAACCACTTAAAAAGCCCCCACACCTAACCCTGCCCCTAACCCTAACCACTTAACCCTGCCCCCATACCTAACCCTAACCACTTAGCCCTGCCCCCACACCTAACCACTAAACCCTGCCCCCATACCTAACCCCAACCACTTAACCCTGCCCCCGCCCCTAACCTTAAATCAAACCCCCTAGCTCCACCCCTAAAATTAACCCCACATCTAGGGGTTAGCTGTATCCCCACTCCTAAACCGGGTTAACTAACCCTGCCCGGTCTCTAATCTGGTGGGGACAGGTGTTTCATGCACATGTAATTCAGTGGGGACAGGTGTTTCATGCACATGTAATTCAGTGAGGACAGGTGTTTCATGCACATGTAATTCAGGGGGGACAGGTGTTTCATGCACATGTAATTCAGGGGGGACAGGTGTTTCATGCACATGTAATTCAGGGGGACAGGTGTTTCATGCACATGTAATTCAGTGGGACAGGTGTTTCATGCACATGTAATTCAGTGGGACAGGTGTTTCATGCACATGTAATTCAGTGGGGACAGGTGTTTCATGCACATGTAATTCAGTGGGGACAGGTGTTTCATGCACATGTAATTCAGTGAGGACAGGTGTTTCATGCACATGTAATTCAGTGAGGACAGGTGTTTCATGCACATGTAATTCAGTGGGGACAGGTGTTTCATGCACATGTAATTCAGTGAGGACAGGTGTTTCATGCACATGTAATTCAGTGAGGACAGGTGTTTCATGCACATGTAATTCAGGGGGACAGGTGTTTCATGCACATGTAATTCAGTGTGGACAGGTGTTTCATGCACATGTAATTCAGGGGGACAGGTGTTTCATGCACATGTAATTCAGTGTGGACAGGTGTTTCATGCACATGTAATTCAGGGGGACAGGTGTTTCATGCACATGTAATTCAGTGGGGACAGGTGTTTCATGCACATGTAATTCAGGGGGACAGGTGTTTCATGCACATGTAATTCAGTGTGGACAGGTGTTTCATGCACATGTAATTCGGGAGGACAGGTGTTTCATGCACATGTAATTCAGTGGGGACAGGTGTTTCATGCACATGTAATTCAGTGGGGACAGGTGTTTCATGCACATGTAATTCAGTGAGGACAGGTGTTTCATGCACATGTAATTCAGGGGGACAGGTGTTTCATGCACATGTAATTCAGTGTGGACAGGTGTTTCATGCACATGTAATTCGGGAGGACAGGTGTTTCATGCACATGTAATTCAGTGAGGACAGGTGTTTCATGCACATGTATTTCAGGGGGACAGGTGTTTCATGCACATGTAATTCAGTGGGGACAGGTGTTTCATGCACATGTAATTCAGTGGGGACAGGTGTTTCATGCACATGTAATTCAGTGAGGACAGGTGTTTCATGCACATGTAATTCAGTGGGGACAGGTGTTTCATGCACATGTAATTCAGGGGGACAGGTGTTTCATGCACATGTAATTCAGTGGGGACAGGTGTTTCATGCACATGTAATTCAGTGGGGACAGGTGTTTCATGCACATGTAATTCAGTGAGGACAGGTGTTTCATGCACATGTAATTCAGTGAGGACAGGTGTTTCATGCACATGTAATTCAGTGGGGACAGGTGTTTCATGCACATGTAATTCAGTGGGGACAGGTGTTTCATGCACATGTAATTCAGTGAGGACAGGTGTTTCATGCACATGTAATTCAGTGGGGACAGGTGTTTCATGCACATGTAATTCAGTGGGACAGGTGTTTCATGCACATGTAATTCAGTGGGGACAGGTGTTTCATGCACATGTAATTCAGGGGGACAGGTGTTTCATGCACATGTAATTCAGTGGGGACAGGTGTTTCATGCACATGTAATTCAGGGGGGACAGGTGTTTCATGCACATGTAATTCAGTGGGGACAGGTGTTTCATGCACATGTAATTCAGGGGGACAGGTGTTTCATGCACATGTAATTCAGTGTGGACAGGTGTTCATGCACATGTAATTCAGTGGGACAGGTGTTTCATGCACATGTAATTCAGGGGGACAGGTGTTTCATGCACATGTAATTCAGTGGGGACAGGTGTTTCATGCACATGTAATTCAGTGGGGACAGGTGTTTCATGCACATGTAATTCAGTGAGGACAGGTGTTTCATGCACATGTAATTCAGTGAGGACAGGTGTTTCATGCACATGTAATTCAGTGTGGACAGGTGTTCATGCACATGTAATTCAGTGGGACAGGTGTTTCATGCACATGTAATTCAGGGGGACAGGTGTTTCATGCACATGTAATTCAGTGGGGACAGGTGTTTCATGCACATGTAATTCAGTGGGGACAGGTGTTTCATGCACATGTAATTCAGTGGGGACAGGTGTTTCATGCACATGTAATTCAGTGGGGACAGGTGTTTCATGCACATGTAATTCAGGGGGACAGGTGTTTCATGCACATGTAATTCAGTGAGGACAGGTGTTTCATGCACATGTAATTCAGTGAGGACAGGTGTTTCATGCACATGTAATTCAGTGGGACAGGTGTTTCATGCACATGTAATTCAGTGGGGACAGGTGTTTCATGCACATGTAATTCAGGGGGACAGGTGTTTCATGCACATGTAATTCAGTGGGGACAGGTGTTTCATGCACATGTAATTCAGGGGGACAGGTGTTTCATGCACATGTAATTCAGTGAGGACAGGTGTTTCATGCACATGTAATTCAGTGGGACAGGTGTTTCATGCACATGTAATTCAGGGGGACAGGTGTTTCATGCACATGTAATTCAGTGGGGACAGGTGTTTCATGCACATGTAATTCAGTGGGGACAGGTGTTTCATGCACATGTAATTCAGGGGGACAGGTGTTTCATGCACATGTAATTCAGGGGGACAGGTGTTTCATGCACATGTAATTCAGTGGGGACAGGTGTTTCATGCACATGTAATTCAGTGAGGACAGGTGTTTCATGCACATGTAATTCAGTGAGGACAGGTGTTTCATGCACATGTAATTCAGTGAGGACAGGTGTTTCATGCACATGTAATTCAGGGGGACAGGTGTTTCATGCACATGTAAGTCAGTGGGGACAGGTGTTTCATGCACATGTAATTCAGGGGGGACAGGTGTTTCATGCACATGTAATTCAGGGGGGACAGGTGTTTCATGCACATGTAATTCAGTGGGGACAGGTGTTTCATGCACATGTAATTCAGGGGGACAGGTGTTTCATGCACATGTAAATCAGTGGGGACAGGTGTTTCATGCACATGTAATTCAGGGGGACAGGTGTTTCATGCACATGTAATTCAGGGGGACAGGTGTTTCATGCACATGTAATTCAGTGAGGACAGGTGTTTCATGCACATGTAATTCAGGGGGACAGGTGTTTCATGCACATGTAATTCAGGGGGACAGGTGTTTCATGCACATGTAATTCAGTGGGGACAGGTGTTTCATGCACATGTAATTCAGTGGGGACAGGTGTTTCATGCACATGTAATTCAGGGGGACAGGTGTTTCATGCACATGTAATTCAGTGGGGACAGGTGTTTCATGCACATGTAATTCAGGGGACAGGTGTTTCATGCACATGTAATTCAGTGGGGACAGGTGTTTCATGCACATGTAATTCAGTGGGGACAGGTGTTTCATGCACATGTAATTCAGTGGGGACAGGTGTTTCATGCACATGTAATTCAGTGGGGACAGGTGTTTCATGCACATGTAATTCAGTGGGGACAGGTGTTTCATGCACATGTAATTCAGTGGGGACAGGTGTTTCATGCACATGTAATTCAGGGGGACAGGTGTTTCATGCACATGTAATTCAGTGGGGACAGGTGTTTCATGCACATGTAATTCAGTGGGGACAGGTGTTTCATGCACATGTAATTCAGTGAGGACAGTTATATCTCGCACTTTATAAACTGACATACGTTTAGCTAATGCGTTCATATGCACTTATATTGCAAACGGTAACAAAAATTATTTATCGTTACTCGTTCTTACATTAAAATGCTACCGCATCTTTTACAAAATCATCTGCCTCTGTATCATAGTAAAACAACAAAAACATTTACCGATTTCCCTATTTTGTCTTAGATTCTCCATGGCTGTTCCATCAGTTTGCTGTCGCTGTTATGAAAAGCCCGCGATGAAAATATGAAACGCCCGCGGAAAGAAGGCACTATAATGCGCATGTGCGCTGACCTGAAATTTGTTTTATGTCATGGCCACGCCCCTTGTGCGTCGCTGTACTGAAACCCCTGTACTTTAGTGAATGCCCTTTAGGGCGCCCCCCCCCCACATTAAAGTACTTTGATAATGTTTTTATTTGACATGTATTCGGTATATGAACCATATATCAACGTACATAAAGCATAAATACCAGATTTTTTAAATGAGAAACGGGGACATTTCAAGTTCAGTCGTTGAAATTTCGTTACTTATTAAAAAAGGGGACAAAACGGATTTTGTGTATTTTGACCACGCTGAATGTGGTAATATGCTAAACTATGTACTGTAAGAAATTATTTTGCTTTAAAACTTAAAAAAAAAGTAAGTAACCTGGTTGCCTTATAATTTTTGTTAATTTAAAATAAAATGTAATAATAATATAAAATAAATAATGTAAATTAAAAGGTCTGGTATATAACAGTTAGTTATTATTAATATTTATTATTTTATAAACATTTTCTACATTATATCAGGGCATTGCCACTGTGCCATTAGTTCAATAAAAACACATTAGTGAATCTAAGTTGATTTAGCAAACAATATCAAATT
>NW_026266814.1:0-20551 GCF_025860055.1 Xyrauchen texanus | reverse complement strand
GGCAGCAAACAGCCGCTTTTATAATTATTGTTTTGTGATCTTTGCGATTGTTTTTCTTTCTGATTAATTTCCTGATAAAACTACCTTTTGTTGTTGAAATGACGTCATACCAACGGGAGCGCAAAGTGGAGGGCGGGTCCACCTTCTTCATGTAGCCAATCAGATGAGCTAATCACTAACTCTCGATTTACTCTTATCTGATTGGTTTAAAAACACGCCAGTCACCAGAACACATCTTTAACATAATTTGGCTCAGACCCGTTCTCGTTGCTGCAATGGTACTTTTAATAATGCACACATGCATGTTAAATAATAAATAAATAAAAGAACAAATGAATAAATAAATGATTAAATAAACCATGATTACTTAAGGTTACAAATACACAGACACACACACACTCCATCATTGCAATTTTGACATCGCAGCCTGTTCATTATAGCCGCAATAAAATATAATAATAAAATAGTAAACCTAACATATAAAAATTACTCTGTTTAAATAGTCAGTAGTACAATTCGTATCATTCACAGTAAGCACCGCTCCACTGTGATGTTTCCAAGCATATTTTTGCGCATGTAAAGAGGATGATTTTCTACGTCGGTATTGGAGCGTGAGTAAAGTACAAAGCCTGTAATAAAGAATAGTTTAGCATCCAAATACATCGCAAATGTAAAAACATTTTGATTCTAAAGAGAGAGTTTTTTTTAATCGTGTTCTGTTCTGAATATCATTCAATTTCAAGGATTTGTTGTGGAATGTTTTGAGAGTATCATCAAATAAGAATAATTCTCTCGTTTTAGTGATTCCCTAGTTATTTTTATTTTTTTCATTGTTCTAATCAGGTAAGGCAAGTAATATTCTCTGTGTCTTTATATAAATAAACCAAAACAAAAAAGTTTGAGAACCACTGCTTTATGGCACGTTTTGGATTGTGGTCAGCACAGAAAACAGCGCATCGACATTTTTATTTAAAAACAAGTCATCTGAAACCTGACATCAAGTAAGGTGAGGAACAACGAATTTCACACACTTGGAAAATGCTTTTTATTTGAATGAGTGAATGTGGCTCTTAAAAGAGCCATTGTTGCTGCCCTTAAAAGGACATTTGTTGCTTCATCTTCTGAGTTCCACCTGCAGAGCTTCTCGGAGGTTGCTCGGCAGAAGCTGGTTTCCCTCTGGTCTCAGGTGGACTCCGTCTCTGCACAGATGGAACAAGCTGATGTTTCTGTGGTGAATGCAGCGCATCTGCCTCTCTGACAAGAAGCCAGACATGGCGCCGCTGATCCACCGCCGGCTTCGTTCAATGCCATAGCCAGTCCTGCCAGTCTGTCCTCTCCAATTTAGATGGGGTAAAATGCCAGAAAACACCAGCCTGGTTCTGGGAAACATTTGTAAGACTTCGGTCAGGTCACTCTTTATTCCCCGAAGAAAATCGAGGCGGTTGCGGCCCACCCGACACAAACTGTTCCCTCCCAGGTGAATAATGAGAATATCTAGAGCTGTAGATTTGGCCCTGAGAGAGCGCAGAGCTGGAAACAGCTGCTCCCAGAGTCTGCCTCCTCTGCCGTCCCAGGTGATCTCACACTGAAGACCGAGGTTTCCGTCCAGGCGCTGCTCACAGAAGCGAGTATGCAGTGTGTGGATGATGGAACTGCCGACGATCCAAACACGTGAAGCCATCTCAAAGACGAGTGAGGGAATGTGATTTACAACCGGTATTTATGAGTGTTGCACGTTTGGTTCCTAAAGGTGTTACAGGCCCCACCAATTTCCAGATTCAATAATCGGCTCGTTCTTACATAGTAGAGCACGTTCGCACATGCGCAGTCTTCAAAAACGGTGCTTTATTTATTTATGTACCGTACAAAAACGGTACATAAATAACATTTGTATGTGTTCTAAACAAAAGACACCGGTTGTACTGAATGTCAGCTTGTTTATTTGGCTCAAGATAAGGATTTATTAAGTCCACATGTCATGCAAACAAGAAATGCTTCTAACTAGGTCGAGAGCTGTCGTTGCGAATGTTCGTTGGAGCTCTACAGCACACATCTTCTTCTCGACAGTCAAAGCGAGGTTACGTTATTGCCCATCGTGCACAGCAACCCTAAAGGGACGGGGGTGGCGGTGCCACCGGCTTGGGCCCGTCATCGCTGCTCGCAGCTTTAATTAGGGCCCAAGCACAAAGTGCGTAGGACCCTATTGTTTTCGTTAGGATTATTATTATTATTATTATTAGGGCCCAAGCACAAAGTGCGTAGGACCCTATTGTTTTCGTTAGGATTATTATTATTATTATTATTATTTTTTTTTTACGACTATTGGGGCACTTTTGGGGCTCTTAACGTGCTCAAAAACTCTTGAAACTTTGCACACGGGTCAGAACCCGCGGCCATTAGGGCCGGGCTGAAGCTGGTACCCGGGCGTGGCAGGGGGGCTCGACAGCGCCCCCTGGAACAGGGTCCGAAAAATTGGTCTATAACTCAAACACACTTGCATGTAATAATATGAAACTACACATATAGATCTCATCGTTTCATATATCCTTCATACTTTTACTTTTTACCCCAGACCAACAGGAAACCGTCTATTTAGGGTTGTTTGAAAAACGCACGCAATGGAATTTGGAATACTCCTCCCAGAGAATTCCACCAATCGCCACCAAACTCGGTCAGCATGATGTCAAGACATTGAGCATGAAAAATTGCCGGCAGATTTTTGATATCTCTAACGGTTTGGCCGTGGCGAGGAAACGAAATGATGGCGCGAAAAGAGAAACAGGAAGTGTGTTATAACTTCTGCATACATTAATTGATCTCCATGAAACCGCAGCAGCGTGATCGCTGGAAGAAGCCGATCGCATGGATGTGACTATTGTCAGTCAAAGTTATAGCGCCACCAACTGGCAGAAGGAAGTGTGTCACTTTCAAAATGCTTTGAAATCACCCACTTATTTTTACCCGATTTACTTAAAACTTTAGGTGTATAATGTAAACACACGGCAGATGTAGACATGTGAAAGGATTATTGATATCTTCGATACTGTCGCCGCGGCAACGCTTCAAACTCGAATATTCTTTTTTGATGCTTTTGAGACTCTTAGCATACTTGAAATTGCATGAAACTCGACAGACACATCACATTTATTAGCCAGTAGACATGTGCAAAGTTTCAGAAACGGGCGTGGTGCAGGGGCTCAGTAGCGCCACCTTTTGACAAAAGTGGGGGTTGCTTTACACTTTGACCCACAGTCACAAAACTCAGGAATTATATTGTTCTCATCGAGCCGGACAACTTTCTAATTTACAGTCATTAGCTCAGACCAACAGAAAGTCAGATATTGTGGTTTGAATGTGGATGTTTTGGAGAATTTTCTCTCCCTCTCTCACTGACCCTACGTCTCTCTGTGTCTGTGGGGAGGGTGCTGATTTTGCTGAGGAGTGAAAATGCTTTTATTTTTGTTTTTCAAGGTTTTGGGGCCCTTAACGTGCTCGAAAACTCTTGAAACTTTGCACACGGGTCGGAACCCGCGGCCATCAGGGTCGGACCGAAGATGGTACCCGGGCGTGGCAGGAGGGCTCGACAGCGCCCCCTGGAATGGGATTCGAACACTTGTCCATATATCAAACATGCTTGCATGTAATGATATGAAACTCGGTACACTTGTAGATCTCGTCGGGCCGAACAACTTTCGTGCTCTAAGATTTACGCCAGCCCAACAGGAAGTCGGCTATTATGGGTTGTTTGGAAACACGTGCTCTGGAATTATATATATTCCGCCTAGAGAATGAATCCAATCGCCACCAAACTCGGTCGGCATGAAGTCAAGACATTGAGGATGCTACTTTCCGGACGGATTTTTGATATCTCGAACGGTTTGGCCGTGGCGAGGAAATTGATTTATGACTAAAAAAGGACACATGAAGTGTGTTATAACTTAGTTAGTTCTATCTACAGTTACAAAACTCGGCGTGTATATTGTTCTCGTCGAGCCGAACAACTTTCTAATTTACAGTCATTAGCTCCGACCAACAGAAAGTCAGATATTGTGGTTTGAATGTGGATTTCTTAAAAATTTTCTCTTTCTGAGTGACCCCTCCTCCTCCCTTTCTGTGTTTTTTCTCTCAGTGTCTCTCTGTCTGACAGACAGAATGGGCCTGCCAAATTTTTTTTGTGTGTGTGTGTGTGTGTGGGGAGGGGAGGGGGGTTCTCTGTTGGGTTTAGATTTGCTTTTTGATTGTTTGATTGTTTTTCAAGGTTTCTGGGACTTTTGGGGCCCTTAACATGCTCGAAAACTCTTGAAACTTTGCACACAGGTCAGAACCCGCGGCCATCAGGGCCGGGCTGAATCTGGTACCCGGGCGTGGCAGGGGGCTCGACAGCGACACCTGGAATGGGATTCAAACACTTGTCCATATATCAAACATGCTTGCATGTAATAATATGAAACTCGGAACACTTCTAGATCTCGTCGGGCCGAACAACTTTCTAATTTACAGTCATTAGCTCAGACCAACAGAAAGTCAGATATTTTGGTTTGAATGTGGAACACATTGCAAATGAACTTTGAAGCTCCAAAAAGCACATAAAGGCAGCATAAAAGCAAGGAAGTGTGTTATAACTTCTGCATATATTAACTGATCTCGATGAAACTTCAGCAGTGTGTTTGCGGGAAGAGGCCGGTCGCATGGATGTGACTACTGTGAGTCAAAGTTATAGCGCCACCAACTGGCAGAAGGAAGTGTGTCACTTTCAAAATGCTTTGAAATTACCCCCTTATGTCTCAATTGAACAAACAGTTGATAAAGAAATCGGGTATCAATATATTGAATTATGAATTATTGCCGTGATCAACTTTGATGTCCGGTTAAGATGAAAATAAACTATCGCTCTGTCTTCGCGATAATCTTTCTGAAATACGTCACAAAATTCAAGTGAACAAAATCAGCCATTCACGCTGTCTGTATTTTATCATCTCACAATGAATACAGATGCAGCAAGCACGGCACAAAACGAAAATAATGATACATCTCAGTTCTCAAAAGATTAAACTGAACTGTGCCTTGAATATCGTATCATGCGATAAAAGCCTCTTAAAGAGACAGTAACAATTTAGCCTTCAGCCCTGAACATAGACATTCCAAGTAATTGAAAAGTACAAATGGTATTATTTAAAGTTTTTTTAATTTCTCTCTTACGTTGTAAAATGCCACGTGTTTGAATGGCATGTAAAATGTAAAAATAATCACTCAATCTCCATTTTTTCTCTGATCTGTTGCTATTTTTATGATTTAAAAATCAAAGCACTGACCATTTAAAGTGTGAACTTGTACATTTTGAAATAGTTATAAACAGTCACAGCAATGCAGTGTTATTATGTGCCTAGATAGTCTATCAAATAAAATGAGTTTACTCCAAAAATATATTTCTCTCATCATTTACTCACCCTCAGGCACGTGCACACATCAAAGGGGCTTGAGCACCTGCCCTTTTTCTTCCTCGAGAGAAAGTGCCCTTTTTTCTGGGGTGTTTTCTTAATTTTTTAAATAAATAAATTAATCTATATATTCCTGTTTACGCACAGCTTCCCTGTCAAACAAATGTATTTATTAAATTAAAAATCAAAACATCAGGTCGGTAGATGAGATTTTGTCGATGCCCGCCCTCCCTCCCTCCCTCCGTGGCGTGTACAGTGCATCGACTATACAGCTAATTAGCCAAAAGCAAATATAGTTAACTTGTGTCTTGCTAACATTCATGACTCATGAGCTACTAGCTAATGTAATAGGTTAGCTAAAGTCTAGCTAAGGCAATATATCATGGCCATACAGGCCAATATACTGTACTTATTGGAGACATTACAGGTGAATACAGTCACATTTGTGTGATGTACTTAACATAATGATAAATAATCTTAAAATATTATATCAGTATGCTATGTATTGTGAATACACCCATGTTAAACATGAAAATTTACTTCCATTGCATATCATAGGAACACATAAGCGTAAATTATAATTACATTGATAAACCTGTACAAAGACCTCCAGATAAATACTGGCCTTCTGGATTAACACGTTTAAGTGCTGCAAAAGATATTGACCTATGACATCCTATGACATTAAAAATTATTCTACATTTGAATTATCTCATAGATGTGACTATTGTGGTTCATGGTCATAGACCCTGTCCCAAATGGCACACTTCATATGAATTTTCAGTCTTGTGTACTTATTTCATGTGTCCATTAACTCCATGAGACCGTAGGGTGTCTCATTTTTCATTTTAGGTATCGGAAGGGTGCTCACGCATACTTTGTGGTTGATATGTGCCCTCGATGCGCACTTTTGCAGAGCACACACTGATGCGAGCACTACAGCACACACCTTCTCGACGGTCAAAGCGAGGTTACGTTATTGCCCATCGTGCACAGTGACCCTAAAGGCACGGGGGTGGCGGTGCCACCGGCTTGGGCCCGCCATCGCTGCTCGCAGCTTTAATTAGGGCCCAAGCACAAAGTGCGTAGGACCCTATTGTTTTCGTTAGGATTATTAGGGCCCAAGCACAAAGTGCGTAGGACCCTATTGTTTTCATTAGGATTATTAGGGCCCAAGCACAAAGTGCGTAGGACCCTATTGTTTTCGTTAGGATTATTATTATTATTATTATTATTATTATTTTTTTTTACGACTTAGGGGGCACTTTTGGGGCTCTTAACATGCTCAAAAACTCTTGAAACTTTGCACACGGGTCAGAACCTGCGGTCATTAGGGCCGGCCTGAAGCTGGTACCCGGGCGTGGCAGGGGGCTCGACAGCGCCCCTGGAACAGGGGCCGAAAACTTGGTCTATAACTCAAACACGCTTGCATGTAATAATATGAAACTCGGTACACATATAGATCTCATCATTTCATATATCCTTCATACTTTCACTTTTTACCCCAGACCAACAGGAAACCGTCTATTTAGGGTTGTTTGAAAAACGCACGCAATGGAATTTGGAATACTCCTCCCAGAGAACTCCACCAATCGCCACCAAACTCGGTCGGCATGATGTCAAGACATTGACCATGAAAAATTGCCGGCAGATTATTGATATCTCTAACGGTTTGGCCGTGGCAAGGAAACGAAATGATGGCGAGAAACGAGAAACAGTCAGAGTGTTATAACTTCTACATACATTAATTGATCTCGATGAAACTTCAGCGGTGTGTTCGCTGTAAGAGGCCGATCGCATGGATGTGACTATTGTGAGTCAAAGTTATAGCGCCACCAACTGGCAGAAGGAAGTGTGTCACTTTAAAAATGCTTTAAAATCACCCACTTATTGTTACACGATTTACTTCAAACTTTAGGTGTATAATGTAAACACACGGCAGATGTAGACGTGTGAAAGAATTATTGATATCTTAAATACTGCTGTCGCGGCAGCTCTTCAAACTTGAATTTTCTTTTTGATGCCTGGTGCAGGGGCTCAGTAGCGCCACCTTCAGACAAAAGTGGGGTATTGGTTTCATACTTTGACCTACAGTCAGATATTTTGGTTTGAATGTGGAACACATTGCACAAGAACTTTGAAGCTCAAAAAGCACATAAATGAAGCTTAAACAGCAAGGAAGTGTGTTATAACTTCTGCATACATTACTTGATCTCGATGAAACTTAAGCAGTTTCTTCACTTGAAGAGGCCGGTCGCGTGGATGTGACTATTGTGAGTCAAAGTTATAGCGCCACCAACTGGCAGAAGGAAGTTTGTCACTTTCAAAATGCTTTGAATTCACCCCTTATGTCTCAATTGAACAAACAGTTGATAAAGAAATCGGTATCAATATATTGAATTATTAATTATTTCACTGATCAACTGTGATGTCCGGTTAAGATGAAAATAAACTATTACTCTGTCTAAGCGATTATCTTTCTGAAACACGTCACAAAAACTTACAGAAACGGATAACACAAACATGACGTTGGAAATATACACTTATCAGTATAGTTATATTAAACTTGTCTATTTCAGTTATAAAGCTGTCTCATATGTAATTTCTCCTTTAATTCTATAATATAACCACTAGATGGAGGTCTAAGCACATTTTCTGTATTCTCGTTGTTTTAACGTAAGAAGAACACTTGTACGTGTTGACTGTTGAGAACGGTGTTTGGAGATTTTAAAAGACGCGGACCAGACGGAAAAACAAGACATACTGCATCATTGCGTTCAATATTTTAACGAGGGTCACTCGTACGCTGTACACGGTGTAAACATCAGCTTGAGGACTCTTAAAAATGTATATAGGTCTCAGTTCTGGATGGAGTTATTTGCAGACCTTAGAGATGCTGGATACTTCAACGGGAGTCGTGAGCGTCATTGCTTTGGTGATACAATAAAAAAATACTCTACAAAAAAAAAAAAAAAAAAAAAAAAAAACAGGGTTTCCACGGGGTCTTAAAAAGTCTAAAATTTCAAAATCACAATTTAAGGCCTTAAAAATTAAATTTGCTGAAGTATTGTGTTCTAGGTCTTAAATAATTTTTAACAGGTCTTAATTTTCCTACGTCCATGTAAATCTCATTTAAATGCTCCCGCAGCGCTTTGGAATGTTTCTTTTTTTTTACTTCCGTGGTGTTGTAGTTTCTTATTTCGCTAGTCCAAATATAATTCGCTGTATTATGACTACAAAATAGACCAACATGCAACAGGCAGCTTTGAGCTTTCGTGTTATTGGCGCGAGTCTCTCGGATACAACAGAAAGACGTTAAACGGATTTTATTCAGCTATGAGGAAGTGCAAGTTTAGCGATACTTGGCTTGAAAAATCTGAATTTCGTGCTTGGTTAAACCCAGTTGCAAATAACGCATTTGAAGCCTACTGCTTATGCAAGAAAGCTATTAAATTGGGAATGTTGGGTGTACGGGCGCTGGAGTCTCATTCAAAAAGTGAAAAATATCTAACTGCTGTCAAGGGTCTCCAGCAAACTACAGCCATCAGCCATTACGCGCTTTGGAATAGCGGATGATGACTAATTTCCAAAATCACGGGACCGTTCGTGCTGATGTTCGACGAAAGTCTTCATCGCACCACCAAAACGAAACAGCTGGACCTGCACGTACGTTTTTGGTCTGCTGCGTAATGGGTCGAGACTGCAATAAATAAAAATAAAAAGGAATAGGCTACAATGAATGATCTATGGCAGGGCTAGTATAATGGTGGCCCCCAGATCATCTTTATCTGACCCTCCAACAGTTTTTTTATTTTTAAAAACCCTCACAATCTGATATCAAAGTGCCCTCTCAGCAAAGGTTTAGCGCGTTCATAGGCAACCGCATTCATCGGTGAGTTTAACAACGCTCATTGTGGCGTACAACACCATTCATCGGTGAGTTTAACAACGCTCAACTGCAGGTAAAGCAGCACTCAGAGGTGAGTTCAACCAAAACAACGCTAAACTGCATGTGGCTAATGTTTACACTCAGGGTACATTACGGCATGTTTTCCATAACGTTACGACGTTCTCAATATAATTCATAATCACACGTTTCTAATGAACAAAGCGTTATGGTTATTGTGTTATTAAAAACTGTGTACGCAGGTGTTACAGTTAACATGGTAACACTAAGTTACACCTGGTTTACTTGTATGTTACTGATTAAGAAGTAATGTAAAAAAAAACAGTTATAACTGCATGAAGATGAATGGTAACACAATACTGGCAAAATACTGTTTACATCTTGCAAATGCATATGATTCAAGACTACAATTCCCCCAGAACGGGGTGACCAAACCTCATTATTTACATTTACATTTATGCATTTAGCAGATGCTTTTATCCAAAGCGACTTACAGTGCACTTATTACAGGGACAATGCCCCCGGAACAACCTGGAGTTAAGTGCCTTGCTCAAGGGCACAATGGTGGTGGCCATGGGGTTCGAACCACCAACCTTCTGATTAACAGCCCTGTGCTTTAGCCACTACGCCACCACCACTCCTCATTATCATTTAAAGTCATATGCACTGAAACGGCGTGCTGAAAACGGAGCTGTTTTTGAGCAGTTAAAATTTGTGTTTTCTTAAAACACTAATGAGAATTTTTAATAAAAGTATATTAAAAAGTTTTCATTTAGACCCTAAAGATTCATATTAACTTGTACAAAAATGGCATTATATGACCCCTTTAAGGTTACAAATACACACACACACACACACACACACTCCATCATTGCAATCTTGACATTGCAGCCTGTTCATTATAGCCGCAATAAAATATAATAATAAAATAGTAAACCTACCATATAAAAATTACTCTGTTTAAATAGTCAGTAGTACAATTCGTATCATTCCCAGTAAGCACCGCTCCACTGTGATGTTTCCAAGCATATTTTTACGCATGTAAAGAGGATGATTTTCTACGTCGGTATTGGAGCGTGAGTAAAGTACAAAGCCTATAATAACTGGCAGAAGGCAGTAAGAGAAACAGGAAGTCTGTTATAACTTCTGCATACATTAATTGATCTCGACGTAAACTTCAGCAGTGTGTTCGCTGTAAGAGGCTGATCGCATGGATGTTGCTATTGTGAGTCAGTTATAGCGCCACCAACTGGCAGAAGGAAGTGTGTCACTTTCAAAATGCTTTTAAATCACCCCCTTATGTCTCAAGTGAACAAACAGACCAACAGAAAGTCAGATATTTTGGTTTGAATGTGGATTTCTTGGAATTTGCACACATCTTCTCGACGGTCGAAGCGAGCTTACGTTATGGCCCGTCGTGCGCTGGCGACCCTAAAGGCCCAGGGTGGCGGTGCCACCGGCTTGGGCCCGTCATCACTGCTCGCAGCTTTAATTATTATTATTATTATTATTATTATTATTATTATTAGGGCCCAAGCACAAAGTGCGTAGGACCCTATTGTTTTCAAGTTAGGATTATTATTATTATTATTATTATTATTATTATTATTATTTTTTTACGACTTACGGGCACTTTTGGGGCTCTTAACATGCTCAAAAACTCTTGAAACTTTGCACACGGGTCAGAACCTGCGGTCATTAGGGCCGGCCTGAAGCTGGTACCCGGGCGTGGCAGGGGGCTCGACAGCGCCCCTGGAACAGGGGCCGAAAACTTGGTCTATAACTCAAACACGCTTGCATGTAATAATATGAAACTCGGTACACATATAGATCTCATCATTTCATATATCCTTCATACTTTCACTTTTTACCCCAGACCAACAGGAAACCGTCTATTTAGGGTTGTTTGAAAACGCACGCAATGGAATTTGGAATACTCCTCCCAGAGAACTCCACCAATCGCCACCAAACTCGGTCAGCATGATGTCAAGACATTGACCATGAAAAATTGCCGGCAGATTATTGATATCTCCAACGGTTTGGCCGTGGCAAGGAAACGAAATGATGGCGAGAAACGAGAAACAGTCAGAGTGTTATAACTTCTACATACATTAATTGATCTCGATGAAACTTCAGCGGTGTGTTCGCTGTAAGAGGCCGATCGCATGGATGTGACTATTGTGAGTCAAAGTTATAGCGCCACCAACTGGCAGAAGGAAGTGTGTCACTTTCAAAATGCTTTAAAATCACCCACTTATTGTTACACGATTTACTTAAAACTTTAGGTGTATAATGTAAACACACAGCAGATGTAGACGTGTGAAAGAATTATTGATATCTTAAATACTGTTGTCGCGGCAGCTCTTCAAACTTGAATTTTCTTTTTGATGCCTGGTGCAGGGGCTCAGTAGCGCCACCTTCAGACAAAAGTGGGGTATTGGTTTCATACTTTGACCTACAGTCAGATATTTTGGTTTGAATGTGGAACACATTGCACAAGAACTTTGAAGCTCAAAAAGCACATAAATGAAGCTTAAACAGCAAGGAAGTGTGTTATAACTTCTGCATACATTACTTGATCTCGATGAAACTTAAGCAGTTTCTTCACTTGAAGAGGCCGGTCGCGTGGATGTGACTATTGTGAGTCAAAGTTATAGCGCCACCAACTGGCAGAAGGAAGTGTGTCACTTTCAAAATGCTTTGAAATCACCCCTTATGTCTCAATTGAACAAACAGTTGATAAAGAAATCGGTATCAATATATTGAATTATGAATTATTTCACTGATCAACTGTGATGTCCGGTTAAGATGAAAATAAACTATTACTCTGTCTAAGCGATTATCTTTCTGAAACACGTCACAAAAACTTACAGAAACGGATAACACAAACATGACGTTGGAAATATACACTTATCAGTATAGTTATATTAAACTTGTCTATTTCAGTTATAAAGCTGTCTCATATGTAATTTCTCCTTTAATTCTATAATATAACCACTAGATGGAGGTCTAAGCACATTTTCTGTATTCTCGTTGTTTTAACGTAAGAAGAAGACTTGTACGTGTTGACTGTTGAGAACGGTGTTTGGAGATTTTAAAAGACGCGGACCAGACGGAAAAACAAGACGTACTGCATCATTGCGTTCAATATTTTAACGAGGGCCACTCGTGACGCTGTACACGGTGTAAGCATCAGCTTGAGGACTCTTCAAAATGTATATAGGTCTCAGTTCTGGATGGAGTTATTTGCAGACCTTAGAGATGCTGGATACTTCAACGGGAGTCGTGAGCGTCATTGCTTTGGTGATACAATAAAAAATACTCTACAAAAAAAAAAAAAATAAAAAAAAAAACAGGGTTTCCACGGGGTCTTAAAAAGTCTTAAAAAGTCATAAATTTCAAAATCACAATTTAAGGCCTTAAAAAGTCTTAAATTTGCTGAAGTATTGTGTTCTAGGTCTTAAATAATTTTTAACAGGTCTTAATTTTCCTACGTCCATGTAAATCTCATTTAAATGCTCCCGCAGCTTTGGAATGTTTCTTTTTTTACTTCCGTGGTGTTGTAGTTTCTTATTTCGCTAGTCCAAATATAATTCGCTGTATTATGACTACAAAATAGACCAACATGCAACAGCCAGCTTTGAGCTTTCGTGTTATTGGCGCGAGTCTCTCGGATACAACAGAAAGACGTTAAACGGATTTTATTCAGCTATGAGGAAGTGCAAGTTTAGCGATACTTGGCTTGAAAAATCTGAATTTCGTGCTTGGTTAAACCCAGTTGCAAATAACGCATTTGAAGCCTACTGCTTATGCAAGAAAGCTATTAAATTGGGAATGTTGGGTGTACGGGCGCTGGAGTCTCATTCAAAAAGTGAAAAATATCTAACTGCTGTCAAGGGTCTCCAGCAAACTACAGCCATCAGCCATTACGCGCTTTGGAATAGCGGATGATGACTAATTTCCAAAATCACGGGACCGTTCGTGCTGATGTTCGACGAAAGTCTTCATCGCACCACCAAAACGAAACAGCTGGACCTGCACGTACGCTTTTGGTCTGCTGCGAATGGGTCGAGACTGCAATAAATAAAAATAAAAAGGAATAGGCTACAATGAATGATCTATGGCAGGGCTAGTATAATGGTGGCCCCCAGATCATCTTTATCTGACCCTCCAACAGTTTTTTTATTTTTAAAAACCCTCACAATCTGATATCAAAGTGCCCTCTCAGCAAAGGTTTAGCGCGTTCATAGGCAACCGCATTCATCGGTGAGTTTAACAACGCTCATTGTGGCGTACAACACCATTCATCGGTGAGTTTAACAACGCTCAACTGCAGGTAAAGCAGCACTCAGAGGTGAGTTCAACCAAAACAACGCTAAACTGCATGTGGCTAATGTTTACACTCAGGGTACATTACGGCATGTTTTCCATAACGTTACGACGTTCTCAATATAATTCATAATCACACGTTTATAATGAACAACGCGTTATGGTTATTGTGTTATTAAAAACTGTGTACGCAGGTGTTACAGTTAACATGGTAACACTAAGTTACACCTGGTTTACTTGTATGTTACTGATTAAGAAGTAATGTCAAAAAAACAGTTATAACTGCATGAAGATGAATGGTAACACAATACTGGCAAAATACTGTTTACATCTTGCAAATGCATATGATTCAAGACTACAATTCCCCCAGAACGGAGGGAGGGGCGGGGTGACCAAACCTCATTATCATTTAAAGTCATATGCACTGAAACGGCGTGCTGAAAACGGAGCTGTTTTTGAGCAGTTAAAATTTGTGTTTTCTTAAAACACTAATGAGAATTTTTAATAAAAGTATATTACAAAGTTTTCATTTAGACCCTAAAGATTCATATTAACTTGTACAAAAATGGCATTATATGACCCCTTTAAGGTTACAAATACACACACACACACACTCCATCATTGCAATCTTGACATTGCAGCCTGTTCATTATAGCCACAATAAAATATAATAATAAAATAGTAAACCTACCATATAAAAATTACTCTGTTTAAATAGTCAGTAGTACAATTCAGTATCATTCACAGTAAGCACCGCTCCACTGTGATGTTTCCAAGCATATTTTTACGCATGCAAAGAGGATGATTTTCTACGTCGGTATTGGAGCGTGAGTAAAGTACAAAGCCTATAATAACTGGCAGAAGGCAGTAAGAGAAACAGGAAGTCTGTTATAACTTCTGCATACATTAATTGATCTCGACGAAACTTCAGCAGTGTGTTCGCTGTAAGAGGCCGATCGCATGGATGTTGCTATTGTGAGTCAGTTATAGCGCCACCAACTGGCAGAAGGAAGTGTGTCACTTTCAAAATGCTTTTAAATCACCCCCTTATGTCTCAAGTGAACAAACAGACCAACAGAAAGTCAGATATTTTGGTTTGAATGTGGATTTCTTGGAATTTGCACATCTTCTCGACGGTCGAAGCGAGCTTACGTTATTGCCCGTCGTGCGCGGCGACCCTAAAGGCCCAGGGGTGGCGGTGCCACCGGCTTGGGCCCGTCATCGCTGCTCGCAGCTTTAATTAGGGCCCAAGCCTTGAAAAGGCAAGGCCCTATTGTTTTCGTTAAGGATGACTATGATTATTATTTTTTTACGACTATTGGGGCACTTTTGGGGCTCTTAACGTGCTCGAAAACTCTTGAAACTTTGCACACGGGTCAGAACCCGCGGCCATTAGGGCCGGGCTGAAGCTGGTACCGGGGCGTGGCAGGGGGGCTCGACGGCGCCCCCTGGAACGGGGTCCGAAAACTTGGTCCATAAATCAAACGCGCTTGCATGTAATAATATGAAACTCGGTACACATATAGATCTCATCGTTTCATATATCCTTCATACTTTTACTTTTTACCTCAGCCCAACAGGAAATCGTCTATTTAGGGTTGTTTGGAAAAGGCATGCAATGGAATTTGAAATACTCCTCCTAGAGAATTCCACCAATCGCCACGAAACTCGGTCAGCATGAAGTCAAGACATTGAGGATGAAAAATTGCCGGCGGATTTTTGATATCTCGAACGGTTTGGCCGTGGCGAGGAAACGAAATGATGGCGCGAAAAGAGAAACAGGAAGTGTGTTATAACTTCTGCATACATTAATTGATCTCGATGAAACTTCAGCAGTTTGTTCGCTGTAAGAGCCCGATCGCATGGATGTGACTATTGTGAGTCAAAGTTATAGCGCCACCAACTGGCAGAAGGAAGTGTGTCACTTTCAAAATGCTTTGAAATCACCCTCTTATTTTTACCCGATTTACTTAAAACTTTTGGTGTGTAATGTAAACACACGGCAGATGTAGACATGTGAAAGGATTATTGATATCTTGGATACTGTTGCAGCGGCAATGCTTCAAACTCGAATATTCTTTTTTGATGCTTTTTAGACTCTTAGCATACTTGAAATTGCATGAAACTCGACAGACACATCACATTTATTAGCCAGTAGACATGTGCAAAGTTTCAGAAACGGGCGTGGTGCAGGGGCTCAGTAGCGCCACCTTTTGACAAAAGTGAGGGGTTGGTTTTATACTTTAACCCACAGTCACAAAACTCAGTAATTATATTGTTCTCATCGAGCCGGACAACTTTCTAATTTACAGTCATTAGCTCAGACCAACAGAAAGTCAGATATTTTGGTTTGAATGTGGATGTTTTGGAGAATTTTCTCTGCCTCTCCCACTGACCCTACGTCTCTCTGTGTCTGGGGGGAGGGGGCTGATTTTGCTGATGAGTGAAATGCTTTTATTTTTGTTTTTCAAGGTTTTGGGGCCCTTAACGTGCTCAAAAACTCTTGAAACTTTGCACACGGGTCGGAACCCGCGGCCATCAGGGCCGGGCCGAAGATGGTACCTGGGCGTGGCAGGGGGCTCGACAGCGCCCCTGGAATGGGATTCAAACACTTGTCCAGTATATCAAACATGCTTGCATGTAATAATATGAAACTCGGTACACTTGTAGATCACATCGGGCCGAACAACTTTCGTGCTCTAAGTTTTACGCCAGCCCAACAGGAAGTCGGCTATTATGGGTTGTTTGGAAACACATGCTCTGGAATTATATATATTTCTCCTAGAGAATGAATCCAATCGCCACCAAACTCGGTCGGCATGAAGTCAAGACATTGAGGATGCTACATTCCAGACGGATTTTTGATATCTCGAACGGTTTGGCCGTGGCGAGGAAATTGATTTAGGACTAAAAAGGACACATGAAGTGTGTTATAACTTAGTTAGTTCTATCTACAGTTACAAAACTCGGCGTGTATATTGTTCTCGTCGAGCTGAACAACTTTCTAATTTACAGTCATTAGCTCCGACCAACAGAAAGTCAGATATTGTGGTTTGAATGTGGATTTCTCTGAATTTTTCTCTCTCTGACAGACAGACCTGCGATTCTGTGTGTGTGTGTGTGTGTGTGTGTGGGAGGGAGGGAGGGAGGGAGGGGAGGGAGAGGGGTTTTCTGTTGGGTGAGATTTGCATTAAGATATTGTTTTTCAAGGTTTCCGGGACTTTTGGGGCCCTTAACGTGCTCAAAAACTCTTGAAACTTTGCACACGGGTCAGAACCCGCGGCCATCGGGGCCGGGCTGAAGCTGGTACCCGGGCGTGGCAGGGGTCTCGACAGCGCCCTTGAACGGGGTCTGAAAACTTGGTCCATATATCAAACATGCTTGCATGTAATAATATGAAACTTGGAACACTGCTAGATCTCATCGGGCCGAACAACTTTCGTGCTCTAAGTTTTACGCCAGCCCAACAGGAAGTCGGCTATTATAGGTTGTTTGGAAACACATGCTCTGGAATTATATATATTCCTCCTAGAGAATTAATCCAATCGCCACCAAACTCGGTCAGCATGAAGTCAAGACATTGAGGATGCTACATTGCGGATGGATTTTTGATATCTCCAACGCTTTGGCCGTGGCGAGGAAATTAATTTATGAATAAAAAAGGACAGCATAATAATGGGAGCATAAAAGCAATCCATACGACTCCATTGGTATAATTCATAATTCCCACAGTGTACTTGCTTGTTATATTAGCTACTACAAAAATATATAAATACATTTACTATCTTAACTTTAATGATCTACTTAACATAATGATAAATAATCGTAAAATATGATATCGTGATGCTATGTATTGTGAATACACCCATGTTAAACATAAAAATGTACTTCCATTGCATATCATAGGAACACATAAGCGTAAATTATAATTACATTAATAAACCTGTACAAAGACCTCCAGATAAATACTGGCCTTCTGGATTAACACATTTAAGTGCTGCAAAAGATATTGGCCTATGACATCCTATGACATTAAAAATTATTCTACATTTGAATTACCTCATAGATGTGACTATTGTGGTTCACGGTCATAGGCCCTGTCCCAAATGGCACACTTCATATGAATTTTCAGTCTTGTGTACTTATTTCATGTGTCCATTAACTCCATGAGACCGTAGGGTGTCTCATTTTTCATTTTAGGTATCAGAAGGGTGCTCACGCATACTTTGTGGTTGATATGTGCCCTCGATGCGCACTTTTGCAGAGCCCACACTGATGCAAGGTCTACAGCACACATCTTCTTGACAGTCAAAGCGAGGTTACGTTATTGCCCATCGTGCACAGCAACCCTAAAGGCACGGGGGTGGCGGTGCCACCGGCTTGGGCCCGCCATCGCTGCTTTGCAGCTATATTTATTATTATTATTATTATTTTTATTTTTTTTACTGACTTACGGGCACTTTTGGGGCTCTTAACATGCTCAAAAACTCTTGAAACTTTGCACACGGGTCAGAACCTGCGGTCATTAGGGCCGGCCTGAAGCTGGTACCCGGCGTGGCAGGGGGCTCGACAGCGCCCCTGGAACAGGGTCCGAAAACTTGGTCTATAACTCAAACACGCTTGCATGTAATAATATGAAACTCGGTACACATATAGATCTCATCATTTCATATATCCTTCATACTTTCACTTTTTACCCCAGACCAACAGGAAACCGTCTATTTAGGGTTGTTTGAAAACGCACGCAATGGAATTTGGAATACTCCTCCCAGAGAACTCCACCAATCGCCACCAAACTCGGTCAGCATGATGTCAAGACATTGAGCATGAAAAATTGCCGGCAGATTATTGATATCTCCAACGGTTTGGCCGTGGCGAGGAAACGAAATGATGGCGAGAAACGAGAAACAGTCAGAGTGTTATAACTTCTGCATACATTAATTGATCTCGATGAAACTTCAGCGGTGTGTTCGCTGTAAGAGGCCGATCGCATGGATGTGACTATTGTGAGTCAAAGTTATAGCGCCACCAACTGGCAGAAGGAAGTGTGTCACTTTCAAAATGCTTTAAAATCACCCACTTATTGTTACACGATTTACTTCAAACTTTAGGTGTATAATGTAAACACACGGCAGATGTAGACGTGTGAAAGAATTATTGATATCTTAAATACTGCTGTCGCGCAGCTCTTCAAACTTGAATTTTCTTTTTGATGCCTGGTGCAGGGGCTCAGTAGCGCCACCTTCAGACAAAAGTGGGGTATTGGTTTCATACTTTGACCTACAGTCAGATATTTTGGTTTGAATGTGGAACACATTGCACAAGAACTTTGAAGCTCAAAAAGCACATAAATGAAGCTTAAACAGCAAGGAAGTGTGTTATAACTTCTGCATACATTACTTGATCTCGATGAAACTTAAGCAGTTTCTTCACTTGAAGAGGCCGGTCGCGTGGATGTGACTATTGTGAGTCAAAGTTATAGCGCCACCAACTGGCAGAAGGAAGTGTGTCACTTTCAAAATGCTTTGAATTCACCCCTTATGTCTCAATTGAACAAACAGTTGATAAAGAAATCGGTATCAATATATTGAATTATGAATTATTTCACTGATCAACTGTGATGTCCGGTTAAGATGAAAATAAACTATTACTCTGTCTAAGCCGATTATCTTTCTGAAACACGCCACAAAAACTTACAGAAACGGATAACACAAACATGACGTTGGAAATATACACTTATCAGTATAGTTATATTAAACTTGTCTATTTCAGTTATAAAGCTGTCTCATATGTAATTTCTCCTTTAATTCTATAATATAACCACTAGATGGAGGTCTAAGCACATTTTCTGTATTCTCGTTGTTTTAACGTGAAGAAGAACACTTGTACGTGTTGACTGTTGAGAACGGTGTTTGGAGATTTTAAAAGACGCTGACCAGACGGAAAAACAAGACATACTGCATCATTGCGTTCAATATTTTAACGAGGGCCACTCGTGACGCTGTACACGGTGTAAGCATCAGCTTGAGGACTCTTCAAAATGTATATAGGTCTCAGTTCTGGATGGAGTTATTTGCAGACCTTAGAGATGCTGGATACTTCAACGGGAGTCGTGAGCGCCATTGCTTTGGTGATACAATAAAAAAATACTCTACAAAAAAAAAAAAAAAAAAAAAACAGGGTTTCCACGGGTCTTAAAAGTCTTAAAAGTCTAAATTTAAAATCACAATTTAAGGCCTTAAAAGTCTTAAATTTGCTGAAGTATTGTGTTCTAGGTCTTAAATAATTTTTAACAGGTCTTAATTTTCCTACGTCCATGTAAATCTCATTTAAATGCTCCCAGAGCTTTGGAATGTTTCTTTTTTTACTTCCGTGGTGTTGTAGTTTCTTATTTCGCTAGTCCAAATATAATTCGCTGTATTATGACTACAAAATAGACCAACATGCAACAGCCAGCTTTGAGCTTTCGTGTTATTGGCGCGAGTCTCTCGGATACAACAGAAAGACGCTAAACGGATTTTATTCAGCTATGAGGAAGTGCAAGTTTAGCGATACTTGGCTTGAAAAATCTGAATTTCGTGCTTGGTTAAACCCAGTTGCAAATAACGCATTTGAAGCCTACTGCTTATGCAAGAAAGCTATTAAATTGGGAATGTTGGGTGTACGGCGCTGGAGTCTCATTCAAAAAGTGAAAATATCTAACTGCTGTCAAGGGTCTCCAGCAAACTACAGCCATCAGCCATTACGCGCTTTGGAATAGCGGATGATGACTAATTTCCAAAATCACGGGACCGTTCGTGCTGATGTTCGACGAAAGTCTTCATCGCACCACCAAAACGAAACAGCTGGACCTGCACGCACGCTTTTGGTCTGCTGC
>NW_026266813.1:0-20601 GCF_025860055.1 Xyrauchen texanus | reverse complement strand
AAATTCCCATTTTCTGGTCAAAAATGTTCTAATTTGGTACATTGATACTACAGGCCAACAGGAACCCACAAACCAAGAATGGCCAACATTCAGCCCCTAGGAGCGCTACAGGCCATTCCCAAAATTCCCATTTTCTGGTCAAATATTTTCTAATTTTGTACATTGATACTACAGGCCAACAGGAACCCACAAACCAAGAATGACCCACATTTGCCCATAGGTGGTGCTACAGGCCACGCCCCAAAAAATATTTTCAAAGTGATACCATTTCCACGCCATTTGTCCAATTCTTCTGAAACTTGGTGTACATGCCTCATTTCTCATTGGGAACAAAAAAGCCTCAAGGATCCATAAGGTCATGTATGGATTTTCCTGTACATTGAAAATGTTTAGTTTAGGATTCAGACAGAAAGACATGTTTTTGAATTCCTTAATTGGGAGGTTTATCCCCAACCATCTACTGATCAATTTTAAATGATTTGCCATTTTGAGGAGGAATCGCATTGCTGCTTGCAGCTATATTTATTATTATTATTATTATTCTTCTCCTTGAGCCCCAATAGCTCAAAAGTCACTGGTCAAAAATTTTCTAAATTGGCACATTGATACTCCATGCCAGCGGTACCCCCAAACCAAGAATGGCCCACATTCAGCCCATAGGTGGCGCTACAGGCCACGCCCAAAAAACAAAATTCAAAGTGATACAATTTCCAGCCATTTGTCCAAATCTTCTGAAATTTGGTGTACATGCCTCATTCCTCATGGGGAACAAAAAGCCTCAAGAACCCATAACTTCGCCATGATGGATTTTCCCGTGCGTTGAAAATTTGCGAAAACCTACAAAACTCTTCTTCTCCTGAACCGTAGCTCCAATTGACTTGAAATTTGGTACACATGTGTAGAATGGACAGTCCTTGAAAGCGTTACTTAGGAAAAATGAATCACGATACAAAATGGCTGAAAGAGCGTGTTTATGTAAATGTCCAAATTTTAACAATATATCGTGTCAATAAATCAAATGTAATTTTGACTGATGGTTTTCAAACCTAACATGCTTCAAGATGACATCACTCTGAAGTACTGCAAAGAATGGCCAACATTAAGCCCCTAGGAAGCTACAGGCCATGCCGAAATTCCCATTTTCTGGTCTAAAATGTTCTAATTTGGTACAATGGTACTACAGGCCAACAGGAACCCACAAACCAAGAATGGCCGACATTAGCCACTAGAGAGCTAAAGGCCAGCTAAAATTCCGTTTCTGGTCAAAAATGTTCTAATTTGGTACATTGATACTACAGGCCAACAGGAACCCACAAACCAAGAATGGCCAACATTCACCCTAGGGAGCTACAGGCCATGCCGAAATTCCCATTTCTGGTCTAAAATGTTCTAATTTGGTACAATGGTACTACAGGCCAACAGGAACCCACAAACCAAGAATGGCCAACATTAGCCATTAGGAGCTACAGGTAATTCCCAAAGTCCCATTTTCTGGTCAAACATTTTCTAATTTGGTACATTGATTCTACAGGCCAACAGGAACCCTCAAACCAAGAATGGCCAACATTCACCCCTAGGGAGCATACAGGCCACTCCAAAATTCCCATTTTCTGGTCAAATATTTTCTAATTTTGTACATTGATACTACAGGCCAACAGGAACCCACAAACCAAGAATGGCCCACATTTGCCCATAGGTGGTGCTACAGGCCACGCCCCAAAAAATATTTTCAAAGTGATACCATTTCCACGCCATTTAACCAATTCTTCTGAAACTTGGTGTACATGCCTCATTTCTCATTGGGAACAAAAAAGCCTCAAGGATCCATAAGGTCATGTATGGATTTTCCTGTACACTGAAAATGTTTAGTTTAGGATTCAGACAGAAGTACATGTTTTTGAATTCATTAATTGGGAGGGTTTATCCCCAACCATCTACTGATCAATTTTAAATGATTTGCCATTTTGAGGAGGAATCCGCATTGCTGCTTGCAGCTATATTTATTATTATTATTATTATTATTATTATTATTCTTCTCCTTGAGCCCCAATAGCTCAAAAGTCACTGGTCAAAAATTTTCTAAATTGGCACATTGATACTCCATGCCAGCGGTACCCCCAAACCAAGAATGGTCAACATTCAGCCCATAGGTGGCACTACAGGCCACGCCCAAAAACAAAAATTCAAAGTGATATAATTTCCACCCCATTTGTCCAAATCTTCTGAAACTTTGTAAACATGCCTCATTTCTCATGGGGAACAAAAAAGCCTCAAGGACCCATACTTCTGCCATTATGGATTTTCCTGTACAGTGAAAATTTTGGAAAACCTACAAAACTCTTCTTCTCCTGAACCTCAGCTCCAATTGACTTGGAATTTGGCACACGTGTGTAGTATGTATGTCTTTCCAAGCGTTACTTAGCAAAAATGAATACAATACAAAATGGCTGAAATGGGCGTGTTTATGTAAATGTACACACAAAAGATGATCAAAAATTTTTAAAATCCCATTGATTTACAATGGCTGAGCAAAAGTGCTCCCTCTACTGGACAAATATGGTCCACATGTAAAATCCCATTCACTTACATTGGCTGAGCAAAGAGGCTCCCTCTACTGGAGTAACTCTGTCTACCACATGCAGCTCTTCTGTAGCAATCTCTCTAATGAAGCATTTAGGTCTCCTAGTGGGTGGAGCTCAGACTTAGACTACAGAAGACATTTTGCGTCTGCATGAGGTATGTCAAATCAATTGTGTGTCTTAATGCTTTCCAGTTTGAACATTCAAGCGATTTTACACTATTCAACTCAACAAAGGCAAAACAACTCAAATAAATGTTTTCGAGCAGTTTGTGTGACACAGCGGCGAGCAGCGTCGCGTCTAGCGTTCACTGCGCCGATGAGAGTTAAGCTTTCCCTTCTTAGCGTTTCAGCGGACAATTTCATACACCAAAATACATGATATATTGGGGTGTCTGCTATATCTCAAGTGAACAAACAGTTGATAAAGAAATGCGGGTATCAATATATTGAATTATGAATTATTGAAGGGGTCTAGTGATGCAGCTGTGATGTCCTGTTAGATTTTTCTCTACTCGAGACAGCGTTAGCGTATCAAAACTTCGAGTATGATGTTGTTTAATTGTCTCTGACAACACGCCAATCCTCGGCGAGATCATTTTTGCTCGCATCTTCCGCGAAGGTTTGTTGGTTGTGTACAATGGTTGCCTGCTTGAACATTCAAGCGATTTTACACTATTCAACTCAACAAAGGCAAAACAACTCAAATAAATGTTTTCGAGCAGTTTGTGTGACACAGCGGCGAGCAGCGTCGCGACTGCCTTCGCTGCGCCGATGAGAGTTAAGCTTTCACAGCTTCATGCGTTTGAGCGGACAATTTCATACACCAAAATACATGATATATTGGGGTGTCTGTTATGTATCAAGTGAACAAACAGTTGATAAAGAAATTGGGTATCAATATATTTAATTATGAATTATTGTGAACAACACGGATGCAGCTGTGGTGTCCTGTTAAGATTTTTCTCTCGAAACAGCGTTAACAGCTTAAACAAAATACTGCGTTATTTTTGCACATACAGATACATTTAATACATCGTCACAAACTATGAAAGTTGTACTTTTATTTGTTGTAAAATAAAGAAAATAAACCGTGTGCTCTTTGTCTAAGCGAATATCTTTCTGAAACACGTCACAAAAACTTACACAAACATGAAACATATGTCTAAAGAAAGTAGGGATGGGCTGATCAATCCTAGCATTATCAAAACTTCCGAGAATGATGTTGTTTAATTGTCTCTGACAACACGCATAAACCATGGTGAGATCATTTTGCTTCGCATCATCATGAAGGTTTGTCGGTTGTATACAATGTTTGCCTGTTTGAACATTCAAGCGATTTTACACTATTCAACTCAACAAATGTCAAAACAACTCAAATACATGTTTGCGAGCTGTTTGTGTGACACAGCGAGCAGCGTCGGCGTCTAACTCACGCACTCCGATGTCTTTAGCTGCTGCTAGCGTCTGAGCGGACAATTTCATACAACAGAGTGTCAAAATACATGATATATTGAGGAGTCTGTTATGTCTCAAGTGAACAAACAGTTGAGAAAGAAATCTGGAATAATTATATTTTATTCTGGCATTATTCAGATGGCGTCCTGCTATATTTTTCTCTCGAAACAGCGGAAACAACTTAAACAAAATACTGCGTCATTTTTGCCCATACAGAAACATGCAAGACATCATTACGAACTATGAAATGTGTACTTTTATTTGTGTACACTTACAATAACAACAAAACCTTGTGCTTTTGTAAAATAAATAAACAGGGTGCTCAGTCTCTGTCTTAGCGATTATTTTTCTGAAACCGTCACAAAATTCAAGTGAACAAAATCAACCATTCCACGCAGTCTGTATTTTATCATCTCACAATGAATACAAATGCAACAAGCATGGCACAAAACGAAAATAATGATACTTCTCAGTTCTCAAAAGATTAAACTGAACTGTGCCTTAAGTATCGTATCATGCGATAAAAGCCTCTTAAAGAGACAGTAACAATTTAGCCTTAGGTCCTGAACATAGACATTCCCAAGTAATTGAGAAGTACAAATGGTATTATTTTAAGTTTTTTATTTCTCTCTTACCTTGTAAAATGCCACGTTTTTGAATGGCATGTAAACACAATCACTCCATTTTTTCACTGGATCTGTTGCTATTTTAATGATTTAAAAATCAAAGCACTGACCATTTAAAGTGTGAGCTTGTAGGCTACATTTTGAAATAGTTATAAACAGTCACAGCTATACAGTGTTATTATGTGCCTAGATAGTCTTTCAAATAAAATTGCTTGTGATATGCTTATGTAAATCACACAAAAAAACAGAAAAAAATCTTAGAGAGAAGTGAAAGTGAAAGTAGAGATTTTCAAAGTGATTTTTCATTCAAAGTGATACAATTTCCACGCCATTTGTCTAAATCTTCTGAAACTTGGTGTACATGCCTCATTCCTCATGGGGAACAAAAAAGCCTTAAGGACCCATAACTTTCACCATGATGGATTTTCCCGTGCGTTGAAAATTTGCGAAAACCTAAAAATACTCTTCTTCTCCTGAACCGTAGCTCCAATTGACTTGAAATTTGGTACACATTTGTAGAATGGACATCCTTGAAAACATTACTTAGGAAAAATGAATGTGATACAAAATGTCTGAAAGGAGTGTTTATGTAAATGTCCAAATTTTAACAATATATACCTGTCAATAAATCAAATGTAATTTTGACTGATGGTTTTCAAACCTAACATGCTTCAAGATGACATCACTCTGAAGTACTGCATAAAGAATGGCCGACATTAAGCCCCTAGGGAGCTACAGGCCATGTCGAAATTCCCATTTTCTGGTCTAAAATGTTCTAATTTGGTACAATGGTACTACAGGCCAACAGGAACCCACAAACCAAGAATGGCCGACATTAAGCCACTAGAGAGCTAAAGGCCACGCCAAAATTCCCGTTTTCTGGTCAAATTTTTTTTAATTTGGTACATTGATACTACAGGCAGACAGGAACCCACAAACCAAGAATGGACAACATTCACCCCTAGAGAGCTACAGGCCATGCCAAAATTCCCATTTTCTGGTCAAAAATGTTCTAATTTGGTACACTGATACTACATGCCAACAGGAACCCACAAACCACGAATGGCCAACATTAAGCCATTAGAAGCTACAGGTAATTCCAAAAATCCCATTTTCTGGTCAAACATTTTCTAATTTGGTGTATTGATTCTACAGGCCGACAGGAACCCACAAACCAAGAAAGGCCCACATTAAGCCCCTAGAGGAGCTACAGACCACTCCAAAATTCCCATTTTCTGGTCAAATATTTTCTAATTTTGTACATTTATACTACAGGCCAACAGGAACCCACAAACCAAGAATGACCAACATTTGCCCATAGGTGGTGCTACAGGCCACGCCCCAAATTTTTTTCAAAATGATATAATATCCACCCCATTTGTCCAATTCTTCTGAAACTTGGTGTACATGCGCATTTCTCATTGGGAACAAAAAAGCCTCAAGGATCCATAAGGTCGGTATGGATTTTCCTGTACATTGAAAATGTTTTGTTTAGGAATCAGGCGAAGACATGTTTTTTGAATTCCTTAATTGGGAGGGTTTATCCCCAACCATCTACTGATCAATTTTAAATGATTTGCCATTTTGAGGAGGAATCCGCATTGCTGCTTTGCAGCTATATTTATTATTATTATTATTATTCTTCTCCTTGAGCCCCAATAGCTCAAAAGTCACTGGTCAAAAGTTTTCTAAATTGGCACATTGATACTCCATGCCAGCTGGTACCCCCAAACCAAGAATGGCCCACATTCGCCCATAGGTGGCGCTACAGGCCACGCCCAAAAAAACAAAATTCAAAGTGATACAATTTCCACGCCATTTGTCCAAATCTTCTGAAATTTGGTGTACATGCCTCATTCCTCATGGGGAACAAAAAGCCTCAAGAACCCATAACTTCGCCATGATGGATTTTCCCGTGCGTTGAAAATTTGCGAAAACCTACAAAACTCTTCTTCTCCTGAACCGTAGCTCAATTGACTTGAAATTTGGTACACATGTGTAGAATGGACAGTCTTTGAAAGCGTTACTTAGGAAAAATGAATCACGATACAAAATGGCTGAAAGAGCGTGTTTATGTAAATGTCCAAATTTTAACAATATATACGTGTCAATAAATCAAATGTAATTTTGACTGATGGTTTTCAAACCTAACATGCTTCAAGATGACATCACTCTGAAGTACTTGCATAAAGAATGGCCAACATTAAGCCCTAGGGAGCTACAGGCCATGCCGAAATTCCCATTTTCTGGTCTAAAATGTTCTAATTTGGTACAATGGTACTACAGGCCAACAGGAACCCACAAACCAAGAATGGCCGACATTAGCCACTAGGGAGCTAAAGGCCACGCCAAAATTCCGTTTTCTGGTCAAAAATGTTCTAATTTGGTACATTGATACTACAGGCCAACAGGAACCCACAAACCAAGAATGGCCAACATTCACCCCTAGGGAGCTACAGGCCATGCCGAAATTCCCATTTTCTGGTCTAAAATGTTCTAATTTGGTACAATGGTACTACAGGCCAACAGGAACCCACAAACCAAGAATGGCCAACATTAAGCCATTAGGAAGCTACAGGTAATTCCCAAAAGTCCCATTTTCTGGTCAAACATTTTCTAATTTGGTACATTGATTCTACAGGCCAACAGGAACCCACAAACCAAGAATGGCCCACATTAAGCCCCTAGGGAGCTACAGGCCACTCCAAAATTCCCATTTTCTGGTCAAATATTTTCTAATTTTGTACATTGATACTACAGGCCAACAGGAACCCACAAACCAAGAATGACCCACATTTGCCCATAGGTGGTGCTACAGGCCACGCCCCAAAAATATTTTCAAAGTGATACCATTTCCACGCCATTTGTCCAATTCTTCTGAAACTTGGTGTACATGCCTCATTTCTCATTGGGAACAAAAAGCCTCAAGGATCCATAAGGTCGGTATGGATTTTCCTGTACATTGAAAATGTTTAGTTTAGGATTCAGACAGAAGACATGTTTTTGAATTCCTTAATTGGGAGGGTTTATCCCCAACCATCTACTGATCAATTTTAAATGATTTGCCATTTTGAGGAGGAATCCGCATTGCTGCTTTGCAGCTATATTTATTATTATTATTATTATTCTTCTCCTTGAGCCCCAATAGCTCAAAAGTCACTGGTCAAAAATTTTCTAAATTGGCACATTGATACTCCATGCCAGCGGGTACCCCCAAACCAAGAATGGCCCACATTCAGCCCATAGGTGGCGCTACAGGCCACGCCCAAAAAACAAAATTCAAAGTGATACAATTTCCACGCCATTTGTCCAAATCTTCTGAAATTTGGTGTACATGCCTCATTCCTCATGGGGAACAAAAAGCCTCAAGAACCCATAACTTCGCCATGATGGATTTTCCCGTGCGTTGAAAATTTGCGAAAACCTACAAAACTCTTCTTCTCCTGAACCGTAGCTCAATTGACTTGAAATTTGGTACACATGTGTAGAATGGACATCTTTGAAAGCGTTACTTAGGAAAAATGAATCTGATACAAAATGGCTGAAAGAGTGTTTATGTAAATGTCCAAATTTTAACAATATATACGTGTCAATAAATCAAATGTAATTTTGACTGATGGTTTTCAAACCTAACATGCTTCAAGATGACATCACTCTGAAGTACTATGCAAAGAATGGCCAACATTAAGCCCCTAGAGGCGCTACAGGCCATGCCGAAATTCCCATTTTCTGGTCTAAAATGTTCTAATTTGGTACAATGGTACTACAGGCCAACAGGAACCCACAAACCAAGAATGGCCGACATTAAGCCACTAGGGAGCTAAAGGCCACGCCAAAATTCCGTTTTCTGGTCAAAAATGTTCTAATTTGGTACATTGATACTACAGGCCAACAGGAACCCACAAACCAAGAATGGCCAACATTCACCCCTAGGGAGCTACAGGCCATGCCGAAATTCCCATTTTCTGGTCTAAAATGTTCTAATTTGGTACAATGGTACTACAGGCCAACAGGAACCCACAAACCAAGAATGGCCAACATTAAGCCATTAGGAGCTACAGGTAATTCCCAAAAGTCCCATTTTCTGGTCAAACATTTTCTAATTTGGTACATTGATTCTACAGGCCAACAGGAACCCACAAACCAAGAATGGCCCACATTAAGCCCCTAGAGAGCTACAGGCCACTCCAAAATTCCCATTTTCTGGTCAAATATTTTCTAATTTTGTACATTGATACTACAGGCCAACAGGAACCCACAAACCAAGAATGGCCCACATTTGACCATAGGTGGTGCTACAGGCCACGCCCCAAAAAATATTTTCAAAGTGATACCATTTCCACGCCATTTGTCCAATTCTTCTGAAACTTGGTGTACATGCCTCATTTCTCATTGGGAACAAAAAAGCCTCAAGGATCCATAAGGTCGGTATGGATTTTCCTGTACATTGAAAATGTTTAGTTTAGGATTCAGACAGAAGACATGTTTTTGAATTCCTTAATTGGGAGGGTTTATCCCCAACCATCTACTGATCAATTTTAAATGATTTGCCATTTTGAGGAGGAATCGCATTGCTGCTTGCAGCTATATTTAGATTCCTCGTAGGAGAATCTATTGATTTGTCGGTATTATTATTATTATTATTATTATTATTATTATTATTATTATTCTTCTCCTTGAGCCCCAATAGCTCAAAAAGTCACTGGTCAAAAATTTTCTAAATTGGCACATTGATACTCCATGCCATGGGTACCCCCAAACCAAGAATGGTCAACATTCAGCCCATAGGTGGCGCTACAGGCCACGCCCAAAAACAAAAATTCAAAGTGATATAATTTCCACCCCATTTGTCCAAATCTTCTGAAACTTTGTAAACATGCCTCATTTCTCATGGGGAACAAAAAAGCCTCAAGGACCCATACTTCTGCCATTATGGATTTTCCTGTACAGTGAAAATTTTGGAAAACCTACAAAACTCTTCTTCTCCTGAACCTCAGCTCCAATTGACTTGGAATTTGGCACACGTGTGTAGTATGTATGTCTTTCCAAGCGTTACTTAGCAAAAATGAATACAATACAAAATGGCTGAAATGGGCGTGTTTATGTAAATGTACACACAAAAGATGATCAAAAATTTTTAAAATCCCATTGATTTACAATGGCTGAGCAAAAGTGCTCCCTCTACTGGACAAATATGGTCCACATGTAAAATCCCATTCACTTACATTGGCTGAGCAAAGAGGCTCCCTCTACTGGAGTAACTCTGTCTACCACATGCAGCTCTTCTGTAGCAATCTCTCTAATGAAGCATTTAGGTCTCCTAGTGGGTGGAGCTCAGACTTAGACTACAGAAGACATTTTGCGTCTGCATGGAGGTATGTCAAATCAATTGTGTGTCTTAATGCTTTCCAGTTTGAACATTCAAGCGATTTTACACTATTCAACTCAACAAAGGCAAAACAACTCAAATAAATGTTTTCGAGCAGTTTGTGTGACACAGCGGCGAGCAGCGTCGGCGTCTAGCGTTCACTGCGCCGATGAGAGTTAAGCTTTCCCTTCTTGCGTTTCAGCGGACAATTTCATACACCAAAATACATGATATATTGGGGTGTCTGCTATATCTCAAGTGAACAAACAGTTGATAAAGAAATCGGGTATCAATATATTGAATTATGAATTATTGAAGGGGTCTAGTGATGCGCTGTGATGTCCTGTTAGATTTTTCTCTATCGAGACAGCGTTAGCGTATCAAAACTTCCGAGTATGATGTTGTTTAATTGTCTCTGACAACCACGCAATCCTCGGCGAGATCATTTTTGCTTCGCATCTTCCACGAAGGTTTGTTGGTTGTGTACAATGGTTGCCTGCTTGAACATTCAAGCGATTTTACACTATTCAACTCAACAAAGGCAAAACAACTCAAATAAATGTTTTCGAGCAGTTTGTGTGACACAGCGGCGAGCAGCGTCGCGACTAGCCTTCGCTGCGCCGATGAGAGTTAAGCTTTCACAGCTTCATGCGTTTGAGCGGACAATTTCATACACCAAAATACATGATATATTGGGGTGTCTGTTATGTATCAAGTGAACAAACAGTTGATAAAGAAATTGGGTATCAATATATTTAATTATGAATTATTGTGAACAACACGGATGCGCTGTGGTGTCCTGTTAAGATTTTTCTCTCGAAACAGCGTTAACAGCTTAAACAAAATACTGCGTTATTTTTGCACATACAGATACATTTAATACATCGTCACAAACTATGAAAGTTGTACTTTTATTTGTTGTAAAATAAAGAAAATAAACCGTGTGCTCTTTGTCTAAGCGAATATCTTTCTGAAACACGTCACAAAAACTTACACAAACATGAAACATATGTCTAAAGAAAGTAGGGATGGGCTGATCAATCCTAGCGTATCAAAACTTCCGAGAATGATGTTGTTTAATTGTCTCTGACAACACGCTAAACCATGGCGAGATCATTTTTGCTCGCATCATCATGAAGGTTTGTCGGTTGTATACAATGTTTGCCTGTTTGAACATTCAAGCGATTTTACACTATTCAACTCAACAAATGTCAAAACAACTCAAATACATGTTTGCGAGCTGTTTGTGTGACACAGCGAGCAGCGTCGCGTCTAACTCACGCACTCCGATGTCTTTCAGCTGCTGCTTGCGTCTGAGCGGACAATTTCATACAACAGAGTGTCAAAATACATGATATATTGAGGAGTCTGTTATGTCTCAAGTGAACAAACAGTTGAGAAAGAAATCTGGAATAATTATATTTTATTCTGGCATTATTCAGATGGCGTCCTGCTATATTTTTCTCTCGAAACAGCGGAAACAACTTAAACAAAATACTGCGTCATTTTTGCCCATACAGAAACATGCAAGACATCATTCACGAACTATGAAATGTGTACTTTTATTTGTGTACACTTACAATAACAACAAAACCTTGTGCTTTTGTAAAATAAATAAACAGGGTGCTCAGTCTCTGTCTTAGCGATTATTTTTCTGAAACACGTCACAAAATTCAAGTGAACAAAATCAACCATTCACGCAGTCTGTATTTTATCATCTCACAATGAATACAAATGCAACAAGCATGGCACAAAACGAAAATAATGATACTTCTCAGTTCTCAAAAGATTAAACTGAACTGTGCCTTAAGTATCAGTATCATGCGATAAAAGCCTCTTAAAGAGACAGTAACAATTTAGCCTTAGGTCCTGAACATAGACATTCCCAAGTAATTGAGAAGTACAAATGGTATTATTTTAAGTTTTTTTATTTCTCTCTTACCTTGTAAAATGCCACGTTTTTGAATGGCATGTAAACACAATCACTCCATTTTTTCACTGGATCTGTTGCTATTTTAATGATTTAAAAATCAAAGCACTGACCATTTAAAGTGTGAGCTTGTAGGCTACATTTTGAAATAGTTATAAACAGTCACAGCTATACAGTGTTATTATGTGCCTAGATAGTCTTTCAAATAAAATTGCTTGTGATATGCTTATGTAAATCACACAAAAAAACAGAAAAAAATCTTAAGAGAGAAGTGAAAGTGAAAGTAGAGATTTTCAAAGTGATTTTTCATTCAAAGTGATACAATTTCCACGCCATTTGTCTAAATCTTCTGAAACTTGGTGTACATGCCTCATTCCTCATGGGGAACAAAAAAGCCTTAAGGACCCATAACTTTCACCATGATGGATTTTCCCGTGCGTTGAAAATTTGCGAAAACCTAAAAATACTCTTCTTCTCCTGAACCGTAGCTCAATTGACTTGAAATTTGGTACACATTTGTAGAATGGACATCCTTGAAAACATTACTTAGGAAAAATGAATGTGATACAAAATGTCTGAAAGGACGTGTTTATGTAAATGTCCAAATTTTAACAATATATACCTGTCAATAAATCAAATGTAATTTTGACTGATGGTTTTCAAACCTAACATGCTTCAAGATGACATCACTCTGAAGTACTGCATAAAGAATGGCCGACATTAAGCCCCTAGGGAGCTACAGGCCATGTCGAAATTCCCATTTTCTGGTCTAAAATGTTCTAATTTGGTACAATGGTACTACAGGCCAACAGGAACCCACAAACCAAGAATGGCCGACATTAAGCCACTAGAGAAGCTAAAGGCCACGCCAAAATTCCGTTTTCTGGTCAAATTTTTTTTAATTTGGTACATTGATACTACAGGCAGACAGGAACCCACAAACCAAGAATGGACAACATTCACCCCTAGGGAGCTACAGGCCATGCCAAAATTCCCATTTTCTGGTCAAAAATGTTCTAATTTGGTACACTGATACTACATGCCAACAGGAACCCACAAACCACGAATGGCCAACATTAAGCCATTAGGAGCGCTACAGGTAATTCCAAAAATCCCATTTTCTGGTCAAACATTTTCTAATTTGGTGTATTGATTCTACAGGCCGACAGGAACCCACAAACCAAGAAAGGCCCACATTAAGCCCCTAGGGGCGCTACAGGCCACTCCAAAATTCCCATTTTCTGGTCAAATATTTTCTAATTTTGTACATTTATACTACAGGCCAACAGGAACCCACAAACCAAGAATGACCAACATTTGCCCATAGGTGGCGCTACAGGCCACGCCCCAAATTTTTTTTCAAAATGATATAATATCCACCCCATTTGTCCAATTCTTCTGAAACTTGGTGTACATGCCGCATTTCTCATTGGGAACAAAAAAGCCTCAAGGATCCATAAGGTCGGTATGGATTTTCCTGTACATTGAAAATGTTTTGTTTAGGAATCAGGCGAAGACATGTTTTTTGAATTCCTTAATTGGGAGGGTTTATCCCCAACCATCTACTGATCAATTTTAAATGATTTGCCATTTTGAGGAGGAATCCGCATTGCTGCTTGCAGCTATATTTATTATTATTATTATTCTTCTTCTCCTTGAGCCCCAATAGCTCAAAAGTCACTGGTCAAAAATTTTCTAAATTGGCACATTGATACTCCATGCCAGCGGGTACCCCCAAACCAAGAATGGCCCACATTCGCCCATAGGTGGCGCTACAGGCCACGCCCAAAAAACAAAATTCAAAGTGATACAATTTCCGCCATTTGTCCAAATCTTCTGAAATTTGGTGTACATGCCTCATTCCTCATGGGGAACAAAAAGCCTCAAGAACCCATAACTTCCGCCATGATGGATTTTCCCGTGCGTTGAAAATTTGCGAAAACCTACAAAACTCTTCTTCTCCTGAACCGTAGCTCAATTGACTTGAAATTTGGTACACATGTGTAGAATGGACATCCTTGAAAGCGTTACTTAGGAAAAATGAATACGATACAAAATGGCTGAAAGGAGTGTTTATGTAAATGTCCAAATTTTAACAATATATACGTGTCAATAAATCAAATGTAATTTTGACTGATGGTTTTCAAACCTAACATGCTTAAAGATGACATCACTCTGAAGTACTGTGCAAAGAATGGCCATGCCAAAATTCCCATTTTCTGGTCAAAAATGTTCTAATTTGGTAAATTAATAGTACAGGCCAACAGGAATCCACAAACCAAGAATGACCGGCATACGCCACTAGGGGCACTACAGGACAAGCCAAAATTCCCATTTTCTGGTCAAAAATGTTCTAATTCGGTACAAGAATAGTACAGGCCAACAGGAATCCACAAACCAAGAATGACCGACATTAAGCCACTAGGGAGCACTACAGGACAAGCCAAAATTCCCATTTTCTGGTCAAAAATTTTCTAATTTGGTACTTTGATACTACAGGCCAACAGGAACCCACATACCAAGTGTGGCCCACATTAAGCCCTTAGAGGGCTACAGGCTACTCCAAAATTTAGTTTTCTGGTCAAAAGCGTTCCAATTTGGTACATTGATACTGCAGGTCAACAGGAACCCTCAAACCAAGAATGGCCAACATTAAGCCCTAGGGAGCACTACAGGCCATGCCGAAATTCCCATTTTCTGGTCAAAAATGTTCTAATTTGGTACATTAATAGTACAGGCCAAAAGGAATCCACAAACCAAGAATGACCGACATTCACCACTAGGTGGCTAGAGGCCAAGCCGAAATTCCCATTTTCTGGTCAAAAAGTTATAATTTGGTACATTGATACTACAGGCCAACAGGAACCCACAAACCAAGTATGGCCCACATTAAGCCATTAGGGAGCTACAGGCCACTCCCAAAATTTCAGTTTTCTGGTCAAAAATTTTCTAATATGGTACATTAATACTACTGGCCAACAGGAACCCACAAACAAAGAATGGCCAACATTAAGCCCCTAGGGAGCACTAGAGGCCACTTCGAAATTCCCATTTTATGGTCAAAAATGTTCTAATTTGGTACATTGATACTACAGGTCAACAGGAACCCTCAAACCAAGAATGGCCAACATTCACCCCTAGGGAGCTACAGGTAATTCCCAAAAGTCCCATTTTCTGGTCAAATATTTTCTAATTATGTACATTGATACTACAGGCCAACAGGAACCCACAAACCAAGAATGACCCACATTTGCCCATAGGAGGCTACAGGCCACGCCCCAAAAAATATTTTCAAAGTGATACCATTTCCACGCCATTTAACCAATTCTTTTGAATCTTGGTGTACATGCCTCATTTCTCATTGGGAACAAAAAGCCTCAAGGATCCATAAGGTATGATGGATTTTACTGTAGACTGAAAATGTTTCGTTTAGGATTCAGACAGAAATACATGTTTTTTGGATTCATCCATTGAGAGGGTTTAACCCCAACCCTCTACTGATCAATTTGAAATGATTTGCCATTTTGAGGAGGAATCCGCATTGCTGCTTGCAGCTATATTTATTATTATTATTATAATTCTTCTTTTCCTTGAGCCCCAATATCTCAAAAAGTCACTGGTCAAAAGTTTTCTAAATTGGCACATTGATACTCCATGCCAGCGGGTACCCCCAAACCAAGAATGGTCCACATTCGCCCATAGGTGGCGCTATAGGCCAGGCCCAAAAAAAATATTTTCAAAGTGATACCATTTCCACGCCATTTGTCCAAATCTTCTGAAACTTGGTACACATGCCTCATTTCTCATGGGGAACAAAAAAGCCTCAAGGACCCATACTTCTGCCATTATGGATTTTCCTGTACAGTGAAAATTTTGGAAAACCTACAAAACTCTTCTTCTCCTGAACCTCAGCTCCAATTGACTTGGAATTTGGTACACGTGTGTAGTATGTATGTCTTTCCAAACGTTACTTAGCAAAAATTAATACAATACAAAATGGCTGAAATGGAAGTGTTTATGTAAATGTACACACAAATGATGATCAAAAATGTAAAAAATCCCATTGATTTACAATGGCTGAGCAAAAGTGCCCCCCCACTGGATAAATACGGTCCACATGTAAAATCCCATTCACTTACATTGGCTGAGCAAAGAGGCTCCCTCTACTGGAGTAACTGTCTACCACATGCAGCTCTCCTGGAGTAATCTCTCTAATGCAGCATTTCGTGGGTGGAGCTCCAGACTTAGAAGCCAAATTACATTTTACTTGTGTCTTCACGAAGGTAAGCCAATTGTGTGTTTTAATGCTTTCCAGTTTGAATATTCAAGCAATTTTACACTATTCAACTCAACAAAGGCAAAACAACTCAAATAAATGTTTTCGAGCAGTTTGTGTGACACAGCGAGCGAGCCGCGTCGCAACTAACGCTCGCACGCTGATGAGAGTTCGCTTTCACTGCTTCATGCGTTTGAACGGACAATTTTATACACCAAAATACATGATATATTGGGGTGTCTGTTATGTATCAAGTTAACAAACAGTTGATAAAGAAATCGGGTATCAATATATTGAATTATGAATTATTGCAGTGAACAACACGGATGCCGCTAGTGGTGTCCTGTTAAGATTTTTCTCTCGAAACAGCGTTAACAGCTTAAACAAAATACTGCGTTATTAACAAAATACTGCGTTATATTTGCCCATACTATACATTTAATACATCGTCACAAACTATGAAAGTTGTACTTTTACAATACACTTACAATAACAACAAAACCTTGTGTTTTTGTAAAATAAAGAAAATAAACCGGGTGTGCCGTCTCCGTCTTAGTTTTTATGACGTGTTTCAGAAAAATAATCGCTAACAGAAACGTACATGAAACATGTCTTCACGAAGGTTTGTCGGTTGTATACAATGTTTGACTGTTTGAACATTCAAGCGATTTTACACTATTCAACTCAACAAATGTGAAAACAACTCAAATGTTTGCGAGCTGTTTGTGTGACACAGTGAGCCGCGTCGCGTAACACACGCCGAGACTTCGCTTTCGCTGCTGCTTGCGTCTGAACGGACAATTTCATACAACGAAGTGTAAAAATACATGATATATTGAGGAGCCTGTTATGTCAAGTGAACAAACAGTTGAGAAAGAAATCTTGTATAATTATATTGAATTCTGGCATTATTCCAGGTGACATCCTGTTAGATGTTTCTCTCGAAACAGCGGAAACAACTTAAATAAAATACTGCGTCATTTTTGGCCATACAGAAACATGCGAGACATCATTACGAACTATGAAATGTGTCCTTTTATTTGTGTACAATTACAATAACAACAAAACCTTGTGCTTTTGTAAAATAAAGAAAATATACTGGGTGCTCAGTCTGTCTTTGCGATAATCTTTCTGAAACACGTCACAAAATTCAAGTGAACCATCAACCATTCACGCAGTCTGTATTTTATCACCTCACACCCATAATCTCTGAAATGAATACAGATGCAAAAAGCAGACCTGCCAACCTGTACGCATTTTGCGTAGCGGTTACGCATTTTGAACTCAAATTACGCTGATACGATTTGTCACTCTAAAACTACGCATAACCTGGTGACCCGCCTCTTTTCACGCGCAGTCCTCAAATCAAGCAACAGCAAATGAATAAGAGTTTGACCAATCATAGCGCTGGGTTCATTTCTCAAACTAGCAAGCGGGGATGATTGACAGATACGTAAGGCAATAAAGAATCCCACTCAATCCCGCTTCCACTCCCACGGCCTGCCGTCTGACTGATTTGAGCGAGGACAGTAGGCTACAGTCACGGTACTTTTGACTCCTAAAGGTAAACCGGCTGGGGTGGATGTGGAAAGTTGAAATATTGTATTGAGTTGATCTGGATTCAATTATCACACGGGAGTGATCGCATGGATTATATATCTCACTCAAAATACTCCGGTATTCATGGTCACTCAGAAAAGAGGAAAACATAATTTAGCCATGCAAATTATAAAATACTTAAGTAAAGCTGAAGAATAAATCTTAATAAAATGAATCATTATGGTTTATTGATTATGAAATTTCTGTGATTTGTGGATGACTGATAAGCGTGAGTCTGGAGAAACAGGGGTACATTTACTCATTCTCATGATTGAAATACGTAGCTTGCATGTGTTACATTATTGTGTTAATAATAGCTAAAGTACCTAATTATGTTACATATTTATTTTGTATGAAAATTAGCTGTTAGTTACTTGCGGATTTAAAAGTACCGTTATATCATTGCAGCGCGAGCTCTCTCACAAACACTGATGCGCGCGCAGAGAGAAGATAACTGTAAAATGAAAATTGACGGGCTAAGTTTAAATTTGTATTATCCACCCGTGTTTTTAGAATTCGTTAAATGACGTACGTTTTACTGTTAACAGACCTTCCTATATCGGATTTGTCTAACTTGATATTCTTTTTAGAATAAGTGATTCGTTTTGCTATTATTGGACTCCTGTCTATTCATTGTCAACTATTTTCTGTAAATATGTTTGTATTGGCTAACGTTTATTAAGTAATGCGTGTCCTGTTTAAAATGTGTAATGTTCAAATGCAAAGACAGCTCGTCACAAATAAAAGCATTTTCTTTGAGATTTAGTATCATATTTGGAAATTGGAATAATAAATTACAATTTATCTTAAATGTACACACAATGTTCCTGTTTTTTTTTTTTTTGTTTGTTTGTTTTTACTGTTTTTTTTAGGGGTTTCTTAATTTTAGACTAGTTGACCAGCACACATTACAATGCAATATTAATCATGAATAAAAATGGTTTTGAGCAGTACTATTGAAACTGGACTCTCACTGTAAATTGCAGTGCAAGAGAAATTTTCTGATTTGGGTCGAATTTAAAAAACCTTAGAAGTCAAAACTAGAATTATGAAGATAGGCATACATGCGTATGCGTATACTTGCAAAGACATGTGTTTGTGTGTCTCTTGCATTCTCAAAAAATATATGCCAATATATTGTTCTATATATGTAGTATATTATATGTTATTGTAATCTTATAGAAATAGGCTATAGGCCTATTATTTTGGGACATACTATAGAAGTATTACAGTATTTTGGGACAGACTATAGAAGTATTATAAGACTGTAGGCTACTGTAGGAGGGTAAGGTCATTATAGAGATCATAAGTGACCTGGGCTACACATCACTAAAAATCTTATAGTATTACTTGTATATAGGAACAGATTATGGCAGACAGACGGCCTACATGATGTTAAGAGGATATATTGTGTGTGTGTGTGTGTGTGTGTGTGTGTGTGTGTGTGTGTGTGTGTGTGTGTATGCGCTCGCACCTTGCAGTTAATCAAAATGGCTTCAGATGAGGACACTGACAGGGAGAGAGAAGGCAGCAAACCTAAAAAGAAGCGGGTCTTTGCCCCTCAGAAATTCCTGAAAAAATATCAAGAGCAGTGGCCATGCCTCCGCCCCTCTAAACTGCCCAATCATGCCTTTTGCACTTTGTGTAATTATGATTTTGACATTGGCCACCAAGGAGCTACAGGTAATAATGTAGCTATCATATATATGGCTAATTAAACAATTGAATGCAATTCATTTATGGATATCAGTTAATATAAGCACACATACAATTAAATATTGATCATGAAAAAAATATTTTTAAGCAGGCAAAAGTATAGCGTAGTAGTGCAGAGCAAGTGATATTTTTAGAATCCGGTGAAATCATAGTTTTGCCTAATCACTTTTACAGTCTACCCTATAATTACGAAGAGAGGCTTTAGAGTGTGTGTACGTATGTTTTTTGCAGACTGTCGACGGCATGTGGAGGGCAAAAAACATTTAAAAAATGTGGCTGCTACAGACTCAGTGCCTAGAATTAACTCATTCTTCGTACAACCACAGGATTTGAGACCAATCCGCTTACACTACATTCATTGTAGAACACAACTTGCCATTAGCTGCTGCAGACCATGCCGGACCTCTGTTTAAGAAGATGTTTCCTGATAGTGAGATAGCCAAACAGTATGGCTGTGGCAGAACTAAGACTGCTGCCATAATAAAAACACTGGCCTGGCATGATGATGAGTGCATTACAGAAGCAATGAAGCACTCTCCATACAGCCTTGCTACAGATATGGAGGACATAAAAATGTACCCCATTGTAGTGAAGATTTTTAATGCCAATCTAGGTAGGGTAGTTGTGATGTTGCTTAAGATTTGTGAATCAAGATAATCTACTGGGAGAGCAATATTTGAATTGCTTGATGGTGAACTGACAAAGAGAGGCATACCATGGTCAAATTATGTCAGTCTTGCAGCTGACAATGCTGCAGTTATGCAAGGTTTGGGGAAAGGTGTAGCGGCTTTTTTCAAGGCACAACATCCGCAAATCTACCTAGTTGGTTGTCCCTGCCACCTGATACACCTAGCTGCAGAGAGGGCATCCAGGCAGCTTAGTGTGAACATCGAAGACTTCCTCATTACCATCTATTACTATCTAGACAAAAGCAGCAAGAGAAAGTCGAACCTACGTGATATTCAAATCATGTGTGACACAGAGGTGAGGAAGATCCTCAAGCTGGCCTCCACAAGATGGCTGTCTCTGGGGCAGTGTGTGAACCGTTTA
>NW_026266812.1:0-20685 GCF_025860055.1 Xyrauchen texanus | reverse complement strand
AGTAGAGACTTCCGGGTTGACTTATTTTACTCAGGATGGCAAGGAGACTTCATTAGTATCACTATGGTAACTGCCTAGCAACCATATGGGGTTACCCTAGCAACCAAGCAACAAATCACATATCTCTGCATCAGAAAAACGTAGATACTTCTGGGTTGGTTTATTTCAATCAGGATGGCAAAGACACTTGATTATGATCACTATGGTAACTGCCTAGCAACAAGGAGGGGTTACCCTAGCAACCGAGTAACAAATCACATATCTCTGCACCAGAAAATTGAAGAGAATTCTGGGTTGATTTATTTTAATCAGGATGGCCAGGAGACTTGATTAGTATCACTATGGTAACTGCCTAGAAACCAGATGGGGTTAACCTAGCAACCGAGTAACAAATCACATATCTTTCCACCAGAAATTTGTAGAGATTTCCGGGTTGACTTATTTCACTCAGGATGGCAAGGAGACTTCATTACTATCACTATGGTAACTGCCTAGCAACCATATGGGGTTACCCTAGCAACCAAGTAACAAATCACATATCTCTGCATCAGAAAAACGTACAGACTTCTGGGTTGGTTTATTTCACTCAGGATGGCAAGGAGACCTGATTACTATCACTATGGTAACTGCCTAGCAACCAGATGGGGTTACCCTAGCAACCGAGTAACAAATCACATATCTCTGCACTACAAAACAGTAGAGACTTCCGGGTTGACTTATTTTACTCAGGATGGCAAGGACACTTCATTAGTATCACTATGGTAACTGCCTAGCAACCATATGGGGTTACCCTAGCAACCAAGTAACAAATCACATATCTCTGCATCAGAAAACGTAGATACTTCTGGGTTGGTTTATTTCAATCAGGATGGCAAAGACACTTGATTATGATCACTATGGTAACTGCCTAGCAACAAGGAGGGGTTACCCTAGCAACCGAGTAACAAATCACATATCTCTGCACCAGAAAATTGAAGAGAATTCTGGGTTGATTTATTTTAATCAGGATGGCCAGGAGACTTGATTAGTATCACTATGGTAACTGCCTAGCAACCAGATGGGCTTACCCTAGCAACAGAGTAACAAATCACATATCTCTGCATCACAAAAACATACAGACTTCCGGTTTGACTTATTTCAATCAGGATGGCAAGGACACTTGATTAGTATCACTATGGTGACTGCCTAGCAACCACATGGGGTTACCCTAGCAACCTACTAACAAATCACATATTTCTGCACCAGAACATTATACAGACTTCAGGGTTGATTTATTTATGACCACAATTTCTGTTCTTTTCAAGCAGGCTATTTGACGAGTTTTGCCACGGCAAGCACCACTCACATTTTCTTCAGGAAATGTACCTATTATTATTATTCTTACTCTGAAATTTCTATATCTAACTCCTCCTAGAGCTTTTAAGCTACAGGCACCAAACTCGGCACAGACCTTCAGACTAATCCCGAATAGTGTGCTATATCTTTTCTAACTGATCGGACTTACGGTTTTCCTAAAAATGACGATCAAACTCGGAAAAAACTCCCATTGACTTAACATTGCGGAATGTTCAGAAATTCAAATTCCAACTGACATTTTCACACACACAGACAAAAAGGGCCTGTCAGCCCTGCATCTCTCCCTCTCTCTCCCTCAGAGGACTTCTTTTATCAAGCAGCCAAAAAGTGATGACCTAAAATCTTCCTAGCCACACGCTAAAACATGCTAAAAACGTGCTAGCATCTATCTGAGGGTCAATATCTATCTATCTATCTATCTATCTATCTATCTATCTATCTATCTATCTATCTATCTATTGAAGGGTGAGGGTCGAAATCCCTTGTCTCTTCAGATATATCAATACATATATATATCCTTTTATATCAATATCTATCTATATTCTGTTGCTTAACTTCTTTAATAAAATGATGAATTAACTATATGCATGATCACATAATCAATTCTATTTTCTTATGCATAACTGAAATATACTTTGAATCTTATGTGTGTTGGAATGTTAACTAGTGTCTTTTAAGGAACATTCCAGAGAGTCTCTCTCTGTCCTGCCCGTAGTCTGAAGGTTCTTTGGGGATAAGCTTAGCTGTGATGAGAGGGGGCAGGGAGAATGTTAAACATATGTTCCAGATGTATTCTGTGGTTGATTTTTACCTGTCCATGACTAATTATATGATTTAAAATCCTATGTGATAGCACTTGAATAGGTAGAAGTGTAAATTTTCTCTTATTATTTCTTTCCTCTCCTTTGCCTGAGGGGTGAATATTTCTTATCTCACTGTTTTGGTTAAAATGACCTGATAAACGTGTGCTCTGGTTCCCTTGTGCGCAGAGAAACACTGTTGTTCGTCAGTGTTTCGTGTGTGCGTATTGACCTTCTACCCAGGTTTTGAATCCAGGGAGACACAGCAGGTAGACTCGAAGACGCCCGAGACCATCTGCGAGGTCACTTCAGATGTAAATCTCGGGCCAGGATGACAATTGCGCTGATTAATGTTGATGTGCTATAGCTATCTATATGTTGTGACTTTATGCTCTGTTAGCCAATCAGGAGTGAAATAATAGAATGTACTCCTTGCAAATGGTATAATTGATGTAAGATTTTGTGTAATGTAGGAGTTAGCTTTCGATCTCCTCGTGAGACTTTGCCGCTGGCTGTACCAATTTCACTGCAAACTATTCTTCAGTAAATTTTGGATTCTTTGATTGAACTTCTGACTCCTGGTGGTTTTCTTTCTCCATCTGATCGAGTCATAACTGTTATACCCCTAACACTAACTAACTAACTAACTAACTAACTAACTAACTAACTAACTAACTAACTAACTATCTATCTATCTATCTATCTATCTATCTATCTATCTATCTATCTATCTATCTATCTATCTATCTATCTATCTGAGGGTAAATATCTATCTCTCTCTCTCTCTCTCTCTCTATCTATCTATCTATCTATCTGAGGATAAATATCTATCTATATCTATCTCTCTATATATCTAAGGGTAAATATCTATCTATCTATCTATCTATCTATCTATCTATCTATCTATCTATCTATCTATCTATCTATCTATCTATCTAGCAACTAAGTTAAACTTTTTAACACTACACTGTAGAACTGGCTCATTAGAGTCATTCATTTGGGAATCAGACTAAACTGGTCACACTGTAAGTTTCACATTGTAGATTCAAAAGAACCAGCTCATTAGAGTCATTAATTTGGGAATCAGACTACACTGGTCACATTGTATGTTTCACATTGTAGATTCAAAAGAACCGGCTCATTAGAGTCATTAATTTGGGAATCAGACTACACTGGTCACACTGTATGTTTCACATTGTAGATTCAAAAGAACCGCTCATTAGAGTCATTCATTTGGGAATCAGACTACACTGGTCACACTGTATGTTTCACACTGTAGATTCAAAAGAACTGGCTCATTAGAGTCATTAATGTTGTAATCAGATTACACTGGTCACACCGTATGTTTCACACTGTAGATTCAAAAGAACCGGCTCATTAGAGTCATTCATTTGGGAATCAGACTACACTGGTCACACTGTATGTTTCACACTGTAGATTCAAAAGAACCGGCTCATTAGAGTCATTCATTTGGGAATCAGACTACACTGGTCACACTGTATGTTTCACACTGTAGATTCAAAAGAACCGGCTCATTAGAGTCATTCATTTGGGAATCAGACTACACTGGTCACACTGTATGTTTCACACTGTAGATTCAAAAGAACCGGCTCATTAGAGTCATTCATTTGGGAATCAGACTACACCGGTCACACTGTATGTTTCACATTTTAGATTCAAAAGAACTGGCTCATTAGAGTCATTAATTTGGGAGTCAGACTACACTGGTCACACTGTATGTTTCACACTGTAGATTCAAAAGAACCGGCTCATTAGAGTCATTTGTTTGGGAATCATGCTAACACATTTTAGATTCAAAAGAACTGGCTCAATAGAGTCATTAATTTGGGAATAAGACTACACTGGTCACACTGTATGTTTCACACTGTAGATTCAAAAGAACCGGCTCATTAGAGTCATTTGTTTGGGAATCATGCTAACGCATCAAAGCATCGCCTAGTGAAGTGCTAAAACATGCTAAAAACGTGCTAGCATCATGCTAACACGTGCTAGCATCGCCTAGCAAAGTGCTAAAACATGTTAAAAACGTGATAGCATCATGTTAACACATGCTAGCATCGCCTAGCGAAGTGCTAAAACATGCTAAAAACGTGCTAGCATCATGCTAACACATGCTAGCATCGCCTAGCCGAGCGCTAAAACATGCTAAAACGTGCTAGCATCATGCTAACACATGCTAGCATCGCCTAGCGAAGTGATAAAACATGCTAAAAACGTGCTAACATCATGCTAACACATTCTAGCATCGCCTAGCGAAGTGCTAAAAATGCTAAAACGTAGCTAGCATCATGCTAACACATGCTAGCATCGCCTAGCGAAGTGCTAAAACATGCTAAAAACGTGGTAGCATCATGCTAACACATGCTAGCATCGCCTAACGAAGTGTTAAAACATGCTAAAAACATGATATCATCATGCTAACACATGCTAGCATCGCCTAGCTGAAGTGCTAAAACATGATAAAAACATGCTATCATCATGCTAACATATGCTAGCATCGCCTAGCCAGTGCTAAAGCATGTTAAAAATGTGTTAGCATCATGCTAACACATGCTAGCATCTCCTAGCGAAGTGCTAAAAATTCTAAAAACGTGCTAGCATCTATCTATCTGTCTATCTATCTATCTATCTATCTGAGGGTCAATATCTATCTATCTATCTATCTATCTGAGGGTAAATATCTATCTCTCTCTATCTATTTATCTATCTATCTGAGGGTAAATATCTATCTATTTATCTATCTGAGGGTAAATATCTATCTATCTATCTCTATCTAACTATCTATCTGAGTGTCTATCTATCTATCTATCTATCTAGCAACTAAGTTAAACTTTAAACTACTTTAAACTACAAACTACTTTAAACTTTAAACTGATTTAAACTACAAACTAATTTAAACTTTAAACTCGTTTAAACTATAAACTACTTTAAACTTCAAACTACTTTAAACTATAAACTAATTTAAACTAATTTAAACTAATTTAAACTTCAAACTACTTTAAACTTCTTCAAACTTTCTGGTCCAAACTTTCACAAGCCAACTTAAAGTTTGTCTCAACGAACTTTTTCTAGTTAAGTTGGCTTGTGAAAGCCAACTTACTGAAATCCTATTTAAACTTATTATTATTATTATTATTCTTCTTACTCAGAAATTTCTATACGCTTACTCCTCCTAGAGCTTTTAAGCTACAGGCACCAAACTCGGCACAGACCTTCAGACTAATCCCGAATAGTGTGCTATATCTTTTCTAACTGATCGGACTTACGGTTTTCCTAAAAATGACGATCAAACTCGAAAAAACTCCTATTGACTTAACATTGCGGAATGTTCAGAAATTCAAATTCCAACTGACATTTTCACACACACAGACAAAAAGGGCCTGTCAGCCCTGCATCTCTCCCTCTCTCTCCCTCAGAGGATTTCTTTTATCAACCAGCCAAAAAGTAATGACCTAAAATCTTCATAGCCACACGCTAAAACATGCTAAAACGTGCTAGCATCATGCTAACACATGCTAGCATTGACTAGCGAGTGCTAAAACAAGCTAAAAATGTGCTAGCATCATGCTAAAATCGCCTAGCGAGCGCAAAAACATGCTAAAAGCGTCATAAGCATCGCCTAGCGAAGTGGTAAAACATGCTAAAACGTGCTAGCATCGCCTAGCTGAGCGCTAAAACATGCTAAAACGTGCTAACATCATGCTAACACATGCTAAGCATCATCTAGCCGAGTGCTAAAACATGCTAAAAACGCGCTAGCATCATGCTAACACATGCTAACATCGCCTAGCCGAGCGCTAAAACATGCTAAAAACGTGCATAGCATCATGCTAACACATGCTAGCATCGCCTAGCCGAGCGCTAAAACATGGTAAAACGCGCTAAGCATCATGCTAACACATGCTAGCATCGCCTAGCAAAGTGCTAAAACATGCTAAAAACGTAATAGCATCATGCTAACACATGTTAGCATCGCCTAGCCGAGTGTTAAAACATGCTAAAACGCGTCATAGCATCATGCTAACACATGCTAGCATCGCCTAGCGAGTGCTAAAAAATGCTAAAACGTGCTAAGCATCATGCTAACACATGCTAGCATCGCCTAGCCGAGTGTTAAAAATGCTAAAAACTTGCTAAGCATCATGCTAACACATGCTAGCATCGCCTAGCGAGTGCTAAAAATGCTAAAAACGTAGCTAGCATCATGCTAACACATGCTAGCATCGCCTAGCCGAGCGCTAAAAATGCAAAAACGTGCTAAGCATCATGCTAACACATGCTAGCATCGCCTAGCCGAGCGCTAAATCATGCTAAAAATGTGCTAGCATCATGCTAACACATGCTAGCATCGCCCAGCGAAGTGCTAAAGCATGCTAAAAACGTGTTAGCATCATGCTAACACATGCTAGCATCGCCTAGCTGAGTGCTAAAAATGCTAAAATGTGCTAGCATCGCCTAGCTGAAGTGCTAAAAATTCTAAAAACGTGCTAGCATCTATCTGTCTGTCTATCTATCTATCTATCTATCTATCTGAGGGTCAATATATATCTATCTATCTATCTATCTGAGGGTAAATATCTATCTCTCTCTCTATCTATTTATCTATCTATCTGAGGGTAAATATCTATCTATCTATATCTATCTATCTATCTGAGGGTAAATATCTATCTATCTATCTCTCTATCTAACTATCTATCTGAGTGTCTATCTATCTATCTGTCTATCTAGCAACTAAGTTAAACTTTAAACTACTTTAAACTACAAACTACTTTAAACTTTAAACTAATTTAAACTACAAACTAATTTAAACTTTAAACTCGTTTAAACTATAAACTACTTTAAACTTCAAACTACTTTAAACTTTAAACTCGTTTAAACTACAAACTACTTTAAACTTTAAACTAATTTAAACTACAAACTACTTTAAACTTCAAACTACTTTAAACTTCAAACTACTTTAAACTTCAAACTACTTTAAACTTCTTCAAACTTTCTGGTCCAAACTTTCACAAGCCAACTTAAAGTTTGTCTCGACAAACTTTTTCTAGTTATTATTATTATTCTTACTCTGAAATTTCTATATCTAACTCCTCCTAGAGCTTTTAAGCTACAGGCACCAAACTCGGCACAGACCTTCAGACTAATCCCGAATAGTGTGCTATATCTTTTCTAACTGATCGGACTTACGGTTTTCCTAAAAATGACGATCAAACTCGGAAAAACTCCCATTGACTTAACATTGCGGAATGTTCAGAAATTCAAATTCCAACTGACATTTTCACACACACAGACAAAAAGGGCCTGTCAGCCCTGCATCTCTCCTCTCTCTCTCCCTCAGAGGACTTCTTTTATCAAGCAGCCAAAAAGTGATGACCTAAAATCTTCCTAGCCACACGCTAAAACATGCTAAAAACGTGCTAGCATCTATCTGAGGGTCAATATCTATCTATCTATCTATCTATCTATCTATCTATCTATCTATCTATCTATCTATTGAAGGGTGAGGGTCGAAATCCCTTGTCTCTTCAGATATATCAATACATATATATATCCTTTTATATCAATATCTATCTATATTCTGTTGCTTAACTTCTTTAATAAAATGATGAATTAACTATATGCATGATCACATAATCAATTCTATTTTCTTATGCATAACTGAAATATACTTTGAATCTTATGTGTGTTGGAATGTTAACTAGTGTCTTTTAAGGAACATTCCAGAGAGTCTCTCTCTGTCCTGCCCGTAGTCTGAAGGTTCTTTGGGGATAAGCTTAGCTGTGATGAGAGGGGGCAGGGAGAATGTTAAACATATGTTCCAGATGTATTCTGTGGTTGATTTTTACCTGTCCATGACTAATTATATGATTTAAAATCCTATGTGATAGCACTTGAATAGGTAGAAGTGTAAATTTTCTCTTATTATTTCTTTCCTCTCCTTTGCCTGAGGGGTGAATATTTCTTATCTCACTGTTTTGGTTAAAATGACCTGATAAACGTGTGCTCTGGTTCCCTTGTAGCAGAGAAACACTGTTGTTCGTCAGTGTTTCGTGTGTGCGTATTGACCTTCTACCCAGGTTTTGAATCCAGGAGACACAGCAGGTAGACTCGAAGACGCTCGAGACCATCTGCGAGGTCACTTCAGATGTAAATCTCGGGCCAGGATGACAATTGCGCTGATTAATGTTGATGTGCTATAGCTATCTATATGTTGTGACTTTATGCTCTGTTAGCCAATCAGGAGTGAAATAATAGAATGTACTCCTTGCAAATGGTATAATTGATGTAAGATTTTGTGTAATGTAGGAGTTAGCTTTCGATCTCCTCGTGAGACTTTGCAGCTGGCTGTACCAATTTCACTGCAAACTATTCTTCAGTAAATTTTGGATTCTTTGATTGAACTTCTGACTCCTGGTGGTTTTCTTTCTCCATCTGATCGAGTCATAACTGTTATACCCCTAACACTAACTAACTAACTAACTAACTAACTATCTATCTATCTATCTATCTATCTATCTATCTATCTATCTATCTATCTATCTATCTATCTATCTATCTATCTATCTATCTATCTATCTATCTATCTATCTATCTACTCTATCTCTCTCTCTCTCTATCTATCTATCTATCTATCTGAGGATAAATATCTATCTATATCTATCTCTATATATCTAAGGGTAAATATCTATCTATCTATCTATCTATCTATCTATCTATCTATCTATCTATCTATCTATCTATCTATCTATCTATCTAGCAACTAAGTTAAACTTTTTAACACTACACTGTAGAACTGGCTCATTAGAGTCATTCATTTGGGAATCAGACTAAACTGGTCACACTGTAAGTTTCACATTGTAGATTCAAAAGAACCAGCTCATTAGAGTCATTAATTTGGGAATCAGACTACACTGGTCACATTGTATGTTTCACATTGTAGATTCAAAAGAACCGGCTCATTAGAGTCATTAATTTGGGAATCAGACTACACTGGTCACACTGTATGTTTCACATTGTAGATTCAAAAGAACCGGCTCATTAGAGTCATTCATTTGGGAATCAGACTACACTGGTCACACTGTATGTTTCACACTGTAGATTCAAAAGAACTGGCTCATTAGAGTCATTAATGTTGTAATCAGATTACACTGGTCACACTGTATGTTTCACACTGTAGATTCAAAAGAACCGGCTCATTAGAGTCATTCATTTGGGAATCAGACTACACTGGTCACACTGTATGTTTCACACTGTAGATTCAAAAGAACCGGCTCATTAGAGTCATTCATTTGGGAATCAGACTACACCGGTCACACTGTATGTTTCACATTGTAGATTCAAAAGAACCGGCTCATTAGAGTCATTCATTTGGGAATCAGACTACACTGGTCACACTGTATGTTTCACACTGTAGAGTCAAAAGAACCGGCTCATTAGAGTAATTTGTTTGGGAATCAGACTACCCTGGTCACACTGTATGTTTCACACTGTAGATTCAAAAGAACTGGCTCATTAGAGTCATTAATGTTGTAATCAGATTACACTGGTCACACTGTATGTTTCACACTGTAGATTCAAAAGAACCGGCTCATTAGAGTCATTCATTTGGGAATCAGACTACACTGGTCACACTGTATGTTTCACATTGTAGATTCAAAAGAACCGGCTCATTAGAGTCATTCATTTGGGAATCAGACTACACTGGTCACACTGTATGTTTCACACTGTAGATTCAAAAGAACCGGCTCATTAGAGTCATTCATTTGGGAATCAGACTACACTGGTCACACTGTATGTTTCACACTGTAGATTCAAAAGAACCGGCTCATTAGAGTCATTCATTTGGGAATCAGACTACACCGGTCACACTGTATGTTTCACATTTTAGATTCAAAAGAACTGGCTCATTAGAGTCATTAATTTGGGAGTCAGACTACACTGGTCACACTGTATGTTTCACACTGTAGATTCAAAAGAACCGGCTCATTAGAGTCATTTGTTTGGGAATCATGCTAACACATTTTAGATTCAAAAGAACTGGCTCAATAGAGTCATTAATTTGGGAATAAGACTACACTGGTCACACTGTATGTTTCACACTGTAGATTCAAAAGAACCGCTCATTAGAGTCATTTGTTTGGGAATCATGCTAACGCATCAAAGCATCGCCTAGTGAAGTGCTAAAACATGCTAAAAGCGTCATAGCATCATGCTAACACGCTAGCATCGCCTAGCAAAGTGCTAAAACATGTTAAAAACGTGATAAGCATCATGTTAACACATGCTAGCATCGCCTAGCGAAGTGCTAAAACATGCTAAAACGTGCTAGCATCATGCTAACACATGCTAGCATCGCCTAGCGAGTGCTAAAAATGCTAAAAGCGTGGTAGCATCATGCTAACACATGCTAGCATCGCCTAGCGAGCGCTAAAACATGCTAAAAGCGTCTTAGCATCATGCTAACACATGCTAGCATCGCCTAGCGAAGTCGTTAAAACATGCTAAAAGCGTGCTAACATCATGCTAACACATTCTAGCATACGCCTAGCGAAGTGCTAAAAATGCTAAAACGCGTCTAAGCATCATGCTAACACATGCTAGCATCGCCTAGCGAAGTGCTAAAACATGCTAAAAACGTGGTAGCATCATGCTAACACATGCTAGCATCGCCTAACGAAGTGTTAAAACATGCTAAAAACATGATATCATCATGCTAACACATGCTAGCATCGCCTAGCGAAGTGCTAAAACATGCTAAAAACATGCTATCATCATGCTAACATATGCTAGCATCGCTCAGCCGAGTGCTAAAGCATGTTAAAAATGTGTTAGCATCATGCTAACACATGCTAGCATCTCCTAGCTAAGTGCTAAAAAATTCTAAAACGTGCTAGCATCTATCTATCTGTCTATCTATCTATCTATCTATCTGAGGGTCAATATCTATCTATCTATCTATCTATCTGAGGGTAAATATCTATCTCTCTCTCTATCTATTTATCTATCTATCTGAGGGTAAATATCTATCTATTTATCTATCTGAGGGTAAATATCTATCTATCTATCTATCTCTCTATCTAACTATCTATCTGAGTGTCTATCTATCTATCTATCTATCTAGCAACTAAGTTAAACTTTAAACTACTTTAAACTACAAACTACTTTAAACTTTAAACTGATTTAAACTACAAACTAATTTAAACTTTAAACTCGTTTAAACTATAAACTACTTTAAACTTCAAACTACTTTAAACTATAAACTAATTTAAACTAATTTAAACTAATTTAAACTTCAAACTACTTTAAACTTCTTCAAACTTTCTGGTCCAAACTTTCACAAGCCAACTTAAAGTTTGTCTCGACGAACTTTTTCTAGTTATTATTATTATTATTATTATTATTATTATTATTAAGTTGGCTTGTGAGAGCCAACTTACTGAAATCCTATTTAAACTTATTATTATTATTATTATTATTATTCTGAGACTAAAATTACCTAGACTAACTCCTCCTAGAGCTTTTAAGCTACATGCACCAAACTCGGCACAGACCTTCAGACTAATCCCGAATAGTGTGCTATATCTTTTCTAACTGATCGGACTTACGGTTTTCCTACAACGGATGATCAAAACTGGAAAACTCCCATTGACTTAACATTGCGGAATGTTCAGAAATTTAAATCCCAACTGACATTTTCACACACACAGACAAAAAGGGCCTGTCAGCCCTGCATCTCTCCTCTCTCTCTCCCTCAGAGGATTTCTTTTATCAAGCAGCCAAAAAGTAATGACTTAAAATCTTCATAGCCACAGGCTAAAACATGCTAAAAGCGTCTAGCATCATGCTAAACTCAGCCTAGCGAAGTGCTAAAACATGCTAAAAGCGTGCTAGCATCATGCTAACACATGCTAGCATCACCTAGCGTTGTGCTAAAACATGCTAAAAGCGTCTAGCATACGCCTAGCGAAGTGCTAAAAAATGCTAAAAGCGTCTAGCATCATGCTAACACATCCTAGCATCGCCTAGTGAAGTGCTAAAAAATGCTAAAAGCGGCTAGCATCATGTTAACACATGCTAGCATCGCCTAGCGAGTGCTTAAAACATGCTAAAAGCGTCTTAGCATGACGCCTAGCGAAGTCGCTAAAACATGCTAAAAGCGTCTTAGCATCATGCTTAACACATGCTTAGAATCGCCTAGCAAGTGCTTAAAACATGCTAAAAGCGTCTAACATCATGTTAACACATGATAGCATCGCCTAGCCAAGTGGTAAAACATGCTTAAAAACTTGTTAGCATCATGCTTAAAATCGCCTAGCAAAGTGCTTAAAACATGCTAAAAATGTGCTTAGCATCATGCTAACACATGCTTAGCATCGCCAAGCAAAGTGCTAAAACATGCTAAAAATATGCTAGCATCATGCTAACACATGCTAGCATCGCCTAGCGAAGTGCTAAAAAATGCTAAAAACGTGCTAAAATCATGCTAACACATGCTAGCATCGCCTAGCGAAGTGCTAAAATATGGTAAAAACGTACTAGCATCTATCTGTCTGTCTATCTATCTCTCTATCTATCTGAGGGTCAATATCTATCTATCTATCTATCTATCTATCTATCTATCTATCTATCTATCTATCTATCTATCTATCTATCTATCTATCTATTTGAGGGTCAATATCTATCTATCTATCTATCTGAGGGTAAATATCTATCTCTCACTCTCTATCTATCTATCTATCTATCTATCTATCTATCTATCTGAGGGTAAATATCTATCTCTCTCTCTCTCTCTCTCTCTATCTATCTATCTATCTATCTGAGGATAAATATCTATCTATCTATATCTATCTCTTTATATATCTAAGGGTAAATATCTATCTATCTATCTATCTATCTATCTATCTATCTATCTATCTATCTATCTATCTATCTATCTATCTAGCAACTAAGTTAAACTTTTTTAACACTACACTGTAGAACCGGCTCATTAGAGTCATTCATTTGGGAATCAGACTAAACTGGTCACACTGTAAGTTTCACATTGTACATTCAAAAGAACCAGCTCATTAGAGTCATTAATTTGGGAATCAGACTACACTGGTCACACTGTATGTTTCACATTGTACATTCAAAAGAACCGGCTCATTAGAGTAATTAATTTGGGAATCAGACTACACTGGTCACACTGTATGTTTCACATTGTAGATTCAAAAGAACCAGCTCATTAGAGTCATTCGTTTGGGAATCAGACTACACTGGTCACACTGTATGTTTCACACTGTAGAGTCAAAAGAACCGGCTCATTAGAGTAATTTGTTTGGGAATCAGACTACCCTGGTCACACTATATGTTTCACACTTTAGATTCAAAAGAACTGGCTCATTAGAGTCATTAATGTTGTAATCAGATTACACTGGTCACACTGTATGTTTCACACTGTAGATTCAAAAGAACCGGCTCATTAGAGTCATTAATTTGGGAATCAGATTACACTGGTCACACTGTATGTTTCACACTGTAGATTCAAAAGAACTGGCTCATTAGAGTCATTAATGTTGTAATCAGATTACACTGGTCACACTGTATGTTTCACACTGTAGATTCAAAAGAACCGGCTCATTAGAGTCATTAATTTGGGAATCAGATTACACCGGTCACACTGTATGTTTCACATTTTAGATTGAAAAGAACTGGCTCATTAGAGTCATTAATTTGGGAATCAGACTACACTGGTCACACTGTATGTTTCACACTGTAGATTCAAAAGAACCGGCTCATTAGAGTCATTCATTTGGGAATCAGACTACACTGGTCACACTGTATGTTTCACACTGTAGATTCAAAAGAACCGGCTCATTAGAGTCATTCATTTGGGAATCAGACTACACTGGTCACACTGTATGTTTCACACTGTAGATTCAAAAGAACCGGCTCATTAGAGTCATTCATTTGGGAATCAGACTACACTGGTCACACTGTATGTTTCACATTGTACATTCAAAAGAACCGGCTCATTAGAGTCATTCATTTGGGAATCAGACTACACTGGTCACACTGTATGTTTCACATTGTAGATTCAAAAGAACCGGCTCATTAGAGTCATTCATTTGGGAATCAGACTACACTGGTCACACTGTATGTTTCACACTGTAGAGTCAAAAGAACCGGCTCATTAGAGTAATTTGTTTGGGAATCAGACTACCCTGGTCACACTGTATGTTTCACACTTTAGATTCAAAAGAACAGGCTCATTAGAGTCATTAATGTTGTAATCAGATTACACTGGTCACACTGTATGTTTCACACTGTAGATTCAAAAGAACCGGCTCATTAGAGTCATTAATTTGGGAATCAGATTACACTGGTCACACTGTATGTTTCACACTGTAGATTCAAAAGAACTGGCTCATTAGAGTCATTAATGTTGTAATCAGATTACACTGGTCACACTGTATGTTTCACACTGTAGATTCAAAAGAACCGGCTCATTAGAGTCATTAATTTGGGAATCAGATTACACCGGTCACACTGTATGTTTCACATTTTAGATTCAAAAGAACTGGCTCATTAGAGTCATTCATTTGGGAATCAGACTACACTGGTCACACTGTATGTTTCACACTGTAGAATCAAAAGAACCGGCTCATTAGAGTCATTCATTTGGGAATCAGACTACACTGGTCACACTGTATGTTTCACACTGTAGATTCAAAAGAACCGGCTCATTAGAGTCATTCATTTGGGAATCAGACTACACTGGTCACACTGTATGTTTCACACTGTAGATTCAAAAGAACCGGCTCATTAGAGTCATTCATTTGGGAATCAGACTACACCGGTCACACTGTATGTTTCACATTTTAGATTCAAAAGAACTGGCTCATTAGAGTCATTAATTTGGGAATCAGACTACACTGGTCACACTGTATGTTTCACACTGTAGATTCAAAAGAACTGGCTCATTAGAGTCATTTGTTTGGGAATCATGCTAACACATTTTAGATTCAAAAGAACTGGCTCATTAGAGTCATTAATTTGGGAATCAGACTACACTGGTCACACTGTATGTTTCACACTGTAGATTCAAAAGAACCGCTCATTAGAGTAATTTGTTTGTGAATCATGCTAACACATCATAGCATCGCCTAGCTGAAGTGCTAAAACATGCTAAAACGCGCTAGCATCATGCTAACACATGCTAGCATCGCCTAGCAAAGTGCTAAAAATGCTAAAAACGTGATAGCATCATGCTAACACATGCTAGCATCGCCTAGCGAGCGCTAAAACATGCTAAATACATGCTAAGCATCATGTTAACACATGCTAGCATTGCCTAGCCGAGTGCTAAAACATGCTAAAACGTCATAGCATCATGCTAACAACATGCTAGCATCGCCTAGCCAAGTGCTAAAAATGCTAAAAACGTGCATAGCATCATGCTACACACATGCTAAGCATCGCCTAGCGAAGTGCTAAAACATGCTAAAAACGTGCATAGCATCATGCTAACACATGCTAGCATCGCCTAGCGGAGTGCTAAAACATTCTAAAAATGTGCTAAGATCATGTTAACACATGCTAAGATCGCCTAGCGAGTTCTAAAACATGCTAAAACGTGCTAAAATCATGCTAACACATGCTAAGCATCGCCTAGCGAATTGCTAAAAATGCTAAAACGCGTTAGAATCATGCTAACACATGCTAGCATCGCCTAGCGAAGTGCTAAAACATGCTAAAAACGTGGTAACGATCATGCTAACACATGCTAGCATCGCCTAGCGAAGTGCTAAAACATGCTAAAAATGTGCTAGCATCATGCTAACACATGCTAGCATCGCCTAGCGAAGTGCTAAAACATGCTAAAATCGTGCTAGCATCATGCTAACACATGCTAGCATCGCCTAGCGGAGTGCTAAAAAATGCTACAAACGTGCTAGCATCTATCTGTCTGTCTATCTATCTATCTATCTATCTATCTATCTATCTATCTATCTATCTATCTATCTGAGGGTCAATATCTATCTATCTATCTATCTATCTATTTGAGGGTCAATATCTATCTATCTATCTATCTATCTGAGGGTAAATATTTATCTATCTATATCTATCTATCTATCTGAGGGTAAATATCTATCTATCTATCTCTCTATCTATCTATCTGAGTGTCTATCTATCTATCTATCTATCTATCTATCTATCTATCTATCTATCTATCTATCTATCTATCTATCTAGCAACTAAATTAAACTTTTAACTACTTTAAACTACAAACTACTTTAAACTTTAAACTAATTTAAACTTTAAACTCATTTAAACTATAAACTACTTTAAACTTCAAACTACTTTAAACAATAAACTACTTTAAAATTCAAACTAATTTAAACTTTAGACTACTTTAAACTTTGAACTAATTTAATCTTCAAACTACTTTAAAATTCAAACTAATTTAAACTTTAGACTAATTTAAACTTTAAACTAATTTAAACTATAAACTACTTTAAAATTCAAACTAATTTAAACTTTAGACTAATTTAAACTTTAAACTAATTTAAACTATAAACTAATTTAAACTTCAAACTACTTTAAACTTCAAACTGCTTTAAACTTCAAACTTTCTGGTCCAAACTTTCACAAGCCAACTTAAAGTTTGTCTCTATCTAACTTTTTTCTAGTTATTAGTGGTGCTTGCAAAGCATCACTATTGTAATCTCACATACTTATTATTATACTTTTTATTTTTATTTTTATTTTTATTTTTATATCTCTTAACAAAACTTCGCACCTAACTCGCCCCAAGACCGCTTGCGTGAGACCCACCTAATGAGGTGTCAAATCGAACGGCCTATTGAGGACACATGTGCTATGACTTTTATAAGTTTATCGGGTACGGTATTTGCCCCAGGGGCAAAAAAGCGCCTAAAAATCCCATAGACTTAACATTGAGACAAACTTTGACGCCACAGCTCCAAGCTTAGGATTTCAGAGAAACGCAGTGATTTGCCACATTTGAAGAGGCTGGCAGGCTCTGTAAGAGCATACCTCAATATGGGGTAAAAGTTGCACTCCTGGGGGCAGGAGCTGCCCAAAAATGCCCCAATTGACTTATAATGGTGTAGGACGGCCCATGAAATGAAAAAGGCATAGGGATTTGTATTGAACATAGCTCTGGATCACAGTGTCATAGAGACGAGGGGTGGGCTCATTTTACTCAGACAACCAATCAGTCTCTCTGGATCATTGTGAAGCTATCAAGCCACGCCCTAGCAACCATTAAGAGCACCTTAGCAACAAGTCCCATAGACTTCTATTGAAAAAGATCAAAGGGATATCTCCGGATAGAAGTGTCATAGAAACACAAGGGTGGTCTCTGCTTGACTCGGGACAGCAAACAGCCAATCATGCATCACTTCAACACTTCCTAGCCCCTCCCTAGCAACCATTGTCGAGCACCTTAACAACCAAAATCCATAGAGGGATATCTTCCATTCTGAATGTCACAGAGGCATGGGAGTTGGTTTATATCATTCATACTGACAAGCAGCCTTTGGAGATTCATGATTGGCAGCTGCCAAGCCACTCCCTAGCAACTACACAGAGTACCCTAGCAACCGCTTAGCAGTAACTATATCTCTGCACCAGAAAATCAGAGAGACTTCTGGGTTGATTTATTTCAATCAGGATGGCAAGGAGACTTGATAAGTATCACTATGTTAACTGCCTAGCAACCAGATGGGGTTACCCTAGCAACCGAGTAACAAATCACATATCTCTGCATCAGAAAACGTAGAGACTTCCGGGTTGACTTATTTCAATCAGGATGGCAAGGACACTTCATTAGTATCACTATGGTAACTGCCTAGCAACCAGATGGGCTTACCCTAGCAACCGAGTAACAAATCACATATCTCTGCATCACAAAAACATAGAGACTTCCGGGTTGACTTATTTCAATCAGGATGGCAAGGAGACTTGATAAGTATCACTATGTTAACTGCCTAGCAACCAGATGGGGTTACCCTAGCAACCGAAAGTAACAAATCACATATCTCTGCATCAGAAAAACGTAGAGACTTCCGGGTTGACTTATTTCAATCAGGATGGCAAGGACACTTCATTAGTATCACTATGGTAACTGCCTAGCAACCACATGAGCTTACCCTAGCAACCGAGTAACAAATCACATATCTCTGCATCAGAAAACGTAGAGACTTCCGGGTTGACTTATTTCAATCAGGATGGCAAGGACACTTGATTAGTATCACTATGATTACTGCCTAGCAACCAGATGGGGTTACCCTAGCAACCGAGTAACAAATCACATATCTCTGCACCAGAAAATAGTACTGACTTCCGGGTTGATTTATTTCACTCAGGATGGCAAGGACACTTCATTACTATCACTATGGTAACTGCCTAGCAACCAGATGGGGTTACCCTAGCAACCGAGAAACAAATCACATATCTCGGCACCAGAAAAGAGTACAGACTTCCAGGTTGATTTATTTCAACCAGGATGGCAAGGACACTTCATTAGTATCAATATGGTAACTGCCTAGCAACCACATGGGGTTACCCTAGCAACCGAGTAACAAATCACATATCTCTGCATCAGAAAAACGTAGATACTTCTGGGTTGACTTATTTCAATCAGGATGGCAAGGACACTTGATTACTATCACTATGGTAACTGCCTAGCAACCAGATGGGGTTACCCTAGCAACCGAGTAACAAATCACATATCTCTGCACCAGAAAATAGTACTGACTTCCGGGTTGATTTATTTCACTCAGGATCGCAAGGACACTTGATTACTATCACTATGGTAACTGCCTAGCAACCAGATGGGGTTACCCTAGCAACCGAGAAACAAATCACATATCTCGCACCAGAAAAGAGTACAGACTTCCGGGTTGATTTATTTCACTCAGGATCGCAAGGACACTTGATTACTATCACTATGGTAACTGCCTAGCAACCAGATGGGGTTACCCTAGCAACCGAGAAACAAATCACATATCTCGGCACCAGAAAAGAGTACAGACTTCCGAGTTGATTTATTTCAACCAGGATGGCAAGGACACTTCATTAGTATCAATATGGTAACTGCCTAGCAACCAGATGGGGTTACCCTAGCAACCGAGTATTAAATCACATATCTCTGCACCAGAAAACACTACAGACTTCCGGGTTGACTTATTTCACTCAGGATGGAAAGGAGCCATGTATTGTATTACCTTGGTAACTGCATAGCAACCACATGGGCTTACCCTAGCAACCGAGTAAAAAATCACATATTTCTGCACCAGAAAATCGTACAGACTTCTGGGCTGATTTATTTATGACCATAACTTTTTTACTTTTCAAGTTACAACATGCTGTTTGACGAGTTTTGCCACGGCAAGCACCACTCACATTTTCTTCAGGAAATGTACCTATCTAGTTATTATTCCGATTCTTCTTATTCTTCTTGCAGTCAAAATTTCGGTATCTAACTCCTCCTAGAGCTTTTAAGCTACAGGCACCAAACTCGGCACAGACCTTCAGACTAATCCCGAATAGTGTGCTATATCTTTTCTAACTGATCGGACTTACGGTTTTCCTAAAAATGACGATCAAACTCGGAAAAAACTCCCATTGACTTAACATTGATGAATGTTCAGAAATTCAAATTCCAACTGACATTTTCACACACACAGACAAAAAGGGCCTGTCAGCCCTGCATCTCTCCCTCTCTCTCTCCCTCAGAGGATATATTTTATCAAGCAGCCAAAAAGTAATGACCTAAAATATTCATAGCCACACGCTAAAACATGCTAAAGCGTGCTAGCATCTATCTGAGGGTCAATATCTATCTATGTATCTATCTATCTATCTATCTATCTATCTATCTATCTATCTATCTATCTATCTATCTATCTATCTATCTATCTATCTATCTATCTATCTGAGGGTAAATATCTATCTCTCTCTCTCTCTCTCTAACTATCTATATCTATCTCTCTATATATCTAAGGGTAAATATCTATCTATCTATCTATCTATCTATCTATCTATCTATCTATCTATCTATCTATCTATCTATCTATCTAGCAACTAAGTTAAACTTTTTTAACACTACACTGTAGAACTGGCTCATTAGAGTCATTCATTTGGGAATCAGACTACACTGGTCACACTGTATGTTTCACATTTTAGATTCAAAAGAACTGGCTCATTAGAGTCATTAATTTGGGAATCAGACTAAACTGGTCACACTGTAAGTTTCACATTGTAGATTCAAAAGAACCGGCTCATTAGAGTCATTAATTTGGGAATCAGACTACACTGGTCACACTGTATGTTTCACATTGTAGATTCAAAAGAACCGGCTCATTAGAGTCATTAATTTGGGAATCAGACTACACTGGTCACACTGTATGTTTCACATTGTAGATTCAAAAGAACCGGCTCATTAGAGTCATTAATTTGGGAATCAGACTACACTGGTCACACTGTATGTTTCACATTG
>NW_026266811.1:0-20697 GCF_025860055.1 Xyrauchen texanus | reverse complement strand
CCTTCCGAGGAACGAGACACTGCGTCGTTGAAAGCGACTCTTTGAGAAGCAGCTCATAGCGTGCGCCTCTGAAGTATGAATGAAACTATTCCAATCTTGATTGGTGTTGCGTCATGACGTAACATGTGGCGGCATAACCGGATGCATAAAAGTGGCGCCGGCACACATACACATTAGCTTTACGCTCTTCAGCAAGCTCTATGTATATTGTTTGTCTTATTTGGTGTTGTTTGTCCTATTTAAAAGAATTATGGCCACCAAGCAGTTCAAGAAGTGCGTGCACCCCTGCCCTCGTTTTATTACGGGTAGGGACACGTGCGATTTGTGTGTGAACTGTTTGGGAGCGCGCATGCACAGAGCAGCTCTCGAGGATCTGCCTGTGTAAGTTGTAAGCACTACCCATGAGAGTGCTGCGCTCCGGTTGGCGTGCTTTGATGAGCACGGTCAGGCTCACGTTCCCACGGTTCTGGTCCGCGTCTGTTGAGGCAGCGTGGCGATTGAGTCGTGGGGTTCGCAGCGGATCTTGCAGATGAGAATGAGACTGCTGCGGCACTTTCTCATTCTTCATTTGAGGATCGAGCCTACTGTGAGTGGTGCAGAAGCCAGCGTCGCGGCTTCTTCTGCCCACGATCAGGTCCCAATGCTTCGAGCTCTCTGCTTCGAGGAAGTGGAAATGCTCAGCATTGATGCGGAACGACCGTGAGCAGCCAAGCACGCCGGTTTTCGGCCAGGCTTTTGAGGAGCTGATTCAGGTTGTGGCGTGCTGTGGCCAGACTTAACATTAGCTGGCCACAAAATGAGCAGAGAGCGCACGTCGGAAGCAAATTAGGCGGCGTTTCCTGCAGCACGCATCACAACCCCAGCGCCGGGGTTTGCCGTTTTTCCCGATCTCCACAAAGAGATCTCGAGATAGATGGGATAAACCACATTAGATCCCGTGTCTCCACCCCCAGTGTGGTCGATTACAGCGGCGTTTTTAGGGGCGCGGGATATGGGCTATGGGAAGATGCCTGGTGTGGAGGAGGCTTTGGCGGTTACCTCTCTCCTGAGTCGGCATCTTCCCTTAAAACTCCGAGCTGCCTAGTAAGCCCTGCAGAGATACATCTGCATTAATAAGCAGGGCTTACATGGCGGCAGAGTCGAGACTGGTTAGTGCCTGCACTCAATGGCGATTTTGCAGGCGTACCAGGCCGATCTCCTGAAAGACTTAGGCGAGGGGAGGGGCCAACTCCGAAGATATCGCTGAGTTGCGCAGAGCCGCAGATCTGTCTCCGGGCAACTAAAGAGGCGGCCCAGCTATTGGCAGCTCTATGGCAGCTATGGTGACCACGGAGAGGCATCTGTGGCTAAATTTATCGGGTATAAAAGAAAAAGACAGAGCTTTTTTGCTTGATGCCCGCTCTGCGCCCTCTGGCCTGTTCGGCGACGCCGTTACATCGATCAGTCGACAGGTTTCAAGAGCGAGGAAACAATCTGCGGCGTTCAAGCAGTTTCTCCCCAGTAAATCAAGTCTAAGTCAAGTAGGGTGGGGCAAACACATCAGCCCCAGCCTTCAGTCAGCTCCTCGCACAGCTGAGCAAAGGAGGCGTTCCTCTAGAGCCCCTCCTCCAGGAGCTTGGCAACAGAGGAAGCGGCTCCCAGCAAGCCCTCCAGCCAGGGGGCCGACCTGAGGGGCGTCCTTAAGGCTAGGAGGGCTTGGGAAAGAGTCCTAACCGGGTGTTAGAACCTCGGAGGGCTGCCCCCGCTGCAGAGCAACCGAGGTTGTTCTGCATGGCGAGTCCTCAGGAAATCGGTGTTGGTTTCCGCCGTCTCTGGCGCTGGGCCACACCAATCTCCAGCAAAGCACACCGTGCCGTTCAGCGTCAAAAAATAAAAACACACATCAATTGTGGTCACAAGCACTGTATCGACCAAATCCTGCCGGTATCCCGCTTCAGGAAGTCGAGAACAGTGCTCAGCTTACCGAGACCAGCCTCGAGAGGCTGGTTCCCTTAGTAGATTTTGTAGAGGCATGGAATCATCTTCCCAACATATCTGCATGGGTCCTGCATATAATAAATTCAGGGTACAGACTGCAGTTCGGGCACCGCCCCCAAATTCTCTGGGGTGGTGCAGACTACAGTGGTTCGGAGCAGGCTCAGGTGATGGAACAAGAAGTGCAATCTCTGCTGCTGAAGGAGGCCATAGAACGTGTTCATCATTCAGACAGGGAGTCCGGTCTTTACAGCCGGTACTTTATAGTTCCAAAAAGGATGGGGGGTTGAGGCCGATTTTAGATCTCAGAGTTTTGAACCGGTCTCTGAGGAGGTTCAGGTTCAAAATGCTTACTATTCCTGTCATCGTGAGTCAGATCAGATCCGAGGACTGGTTTGTCACGATAGATCTAAAAGATGCCTATTTTCATGTATCCATCCTTCCATGTCACAGGAGGTTCCTGAGGTTAGCTTTGGGCTGAGCTTACCAATATCGGGTTCTTCCGTTCGGCCTAGCACTATCTCCCAGCATTCACCAAATGTATGGATGCAGCTCTTGCTCCACTGAGACTTCAGGGCATCCGTATACTGAATTATATCGACGACTGGCTCATTCTGGCCCAGTCTCGAGAAATGGCGATTCGACATCGAGATGTGGTTCTTGGCCACATTCGAAGTTTGGGGTTGAGACTCAACACAAAAAGAGTGTGTTACAACCATCCCAGTGCACAACGTTTCTGGGCGTTGTGTGGAACTCTGTTACGATGCAGGCACGCATGTCTCCTGCACGTATCGAGTCCCTTATGGCGATGGTGTCGGGTTAAAGCTAGGCCAGGCCATCACTGTAAAGCAATTTCAAAGACTGCTGGGCCTCATGGCAGCGGCATCCAACATTGTACCGTTGGGCCTTCTACACATGAGGCCCCTCCAGTGGTGGCTGAAAGCCAAGGGTTTTCCCCAGCGGGAATCCATTTCAGTATAATCAGAGTAGCGGCGCAGGTGCCTTCGTTCTCTGCTAATATGGAAGAAACCTTGGTTCCTGTCCCAAGGGCCAGTGTTGGGAGCGTCATGTGGCGGAAAACCGTTTAGACAGACGCCTCCCTCACTGGCTGAAGCGCTGGTCATGGACGGCAGCTTTGCCAGGGGTCTGTGGCAGGACCATCATCATTCTTGGCACATAAACTGTCTAGAGATGTTGGCTGTGTTCAGGGCTCTGAGGAGCTTCCTTCCAGACATCAGGGTTACCATGTCCTGAGTGCGTTCGGACAATACATCAGTGGTAGCTTATCTGAACCGACAAGGAGGACTCAGATCGGCCCTCTGTGCAGACTGGCAGCATCAGATAATTCTTTGGTCCCAAGGGAAAATACTGTCTATCAGAGCAATGTATATTCCGGGGTTCAGAATCAGGGAGCAGACATCCTGTCGAGGCAGGGGCTGAGGCCCGGGGAATGGAGACTTCATCCAGAGGTGGTGAAGTTGATATGGGACAAATTTGGACCATCAGAAGTGGATCTGTTAACGTCTCAGAGGCGTCCCACTGTCCACTTTGGTTCTCCCTCTCACATCCAGCCCCACTGGGGTTGGGCGCCATGGTACAGGCTTGGCCGAGGCTTAGCCTGTACGCATTTCCCCGATCGCTCTGCTCCCGGGAGTCCTGGAAAGGGTCCGCCAAGAGGGCATCAGTCTACTTCTGGTTGCCCCCATGTGGCCGGCCGAGTATGGTTCTCAGACATAATTTCACTCCTGATAGCTCGCACATGGCAGATTCCTCTGAGGAGGGATCTGTTGTCTCAGGCGGGGGCACAGTCTTCCACCCTGGCGTCAGAGCTGTGGAAACTGTGGGTCTGGCCCCTGAGGGGGTTCAGTACCTAAATGCTGGTCTATCAGCGGGGTGGTTGAAACCATACTTAGCTCTAGGGCTCCGTCTACTAGGAGATTATATGGCCTCAAGTGGAATGTGTTCTCCACTTGGTGTAGAGAACATGAAGTAGATCCAGTTAACTGCCCGGTGGCTTCAGTTCTGGAGTTTCTTCAAGATCGTTTCTCTGCTGGTCTCTCCCTTCCACACTCAAGGTGTAGCGTGGCTGCCATTTCGGCGTTCCATGCACCACTGAGTGATGGGCCTCTGGGAGGCACCAGCTGGTCATTCGTTTTCTCCGTGGTACATGGAGGATGAGACCCGACAACCAGGTCCAGGGTTCCTGCCTGGGACCTGGCGGTGGTTCTCGAAGGGTTATCCCTGGCCCCTTCGAACCCCTTCAGTCGGCTTCAGCCCAGGACCTGACGTTCAAGATGGCTTTTCTCTTAGCTATTACCTCTCTAAAGAGGGTGGGTGATCTTCAAGCCCTGGCAGTGACGCCAGCTTGCTTGGAGGTTGCCCCTGGCGGAGTTAAAGCCATTTTACACCCAAGACCTGGCTATGTGCCTAAGGTGCCGTCTAACACGGCACGGTCTCACGGTCCTGCAGGCTTTTCATCCTCCACCTCATGTGTCGGCAGAAGAAGAGAGGCTCCATTTGCTCTGCCCTGTCAGAGCTTTGAGCGTTACCTCGAGAGGTCCTCTTCTTGGAGGAGGTCGGACCAACTGTTAGTGTGTTTTGGGTCACCTAAGAAGGGGCTCTCTGCCTCGAAACAAACCATTAGTAATTGGATTGTTCAGGCTATTATCTCGACCTACAAGGTGCAGAATTGCCTTCACCTTTGGCCGTGAGGGCTCATTCAACTAGAGGCATGGCGTCCTCTAGGGCTCTCTTATCGGGAGTACCCTCCAGGAGATCTGTGAGGCAGCCGGTTGGGCTACCCGCACACTTTCATCAGGTTTACAGTCTGCACCTCCCTAGTACGCCTGGCGACGTGTGCTCTCGGCCCTAGCTGAGTGCCTGAGTTCAGTTTCACCCTAGGGCAGGCCTTTTTTCGGTGCGTGGCCTAGTGGGCATTCGTTCCCCAAAGAGTCGTTTTCAACGACGCAGTGCAGTTCCCTCGGAGGGAACGCCTCCGGTTATGACTATAACCCTTGTTCCCTGAGAAGGGAACGAGACACTGCGTCGTCCTGCCACGCCCCTCAAGGCCTGAGAGCGGCTTGCTTCATCGCTAGGCTAATGTGTATGTGTGCCGGCGTCACTTTTATGCATCCGTTATGCCGTCACATGTTACGTCATGGCGCAACACCAATCAAGATTGGAATAGTTTCATTCATACTTCAGAGGCGCACGCTAAGGAGCGTTCCCCAAAGAGTCGTTTTCAACGACGCAGTGTCTCGTTCCCTTCTCAGGGAACAAGGGTTATAGTCATAACCCGAGACGTTCTTCCCATATGGGTCAAAATTGAACCGTTAAGGCAATTAAAGGAACAATTGGTTTTAAATTGTTATTTTTCTTAAACAATTACAGGTATATATACACACACACACACACACGCACACACACACACACATATATATATAATTCTGTTTGTTTTGATGGTTTTGACAAAGTCACAACATTTATTTCCAGTATCAAAAAGAAAATATTTTCTTTAACTGTCCCGGGTCAAAATGACCTTAAGTCAATAGGAGGGTTAAAAGGCAAACCTCAAAAGCTAAAATGGCAATAGATGAGAGTCTGATTTACTCTAATGAATCAGATCTTTTAAACTATCCATTTAATTAATCAGTTTCATGAAATTCAAAACATGAAATTGTTCACAAAGTCCGCCACATGAAAATTTACACTTTAACATGGTGGTAACACTATGCATTTTTAAACATCAGTTAATTACATTAGTTAACATGAAGTAACAATGAAGAGTACTTTTAAATCACTAACTCATCTTGGTTAATTTCAACATACTTTATACTAATAATTATTCTTTTTTATTAAAAGTTGCATATGTTAACATTAGATAATGCACTATGAACAAACATGAACTAACAATATATGATTGTCTTTTTATAATTTAACATGAACCAGGATTCATAAATATTTTTAATTGTTAGTTCATGATACCTAAAGCATTTACTAATGTAAACAAATAATACATTATTGTTATGCAATACCAAAATGTTTCAGTAAATAGTTAATGTAGATACATATTGATGTTTAGTACTATGTGTTGTTATATCAGTTCATATAAATAGACATGAATTAATATAATTATTCCTTGTGCTATTTTAGTGAAGAAGAAAAGAAAAAAAAAGTGGAAAACATGCCTTGATGATTTTTCACTAGATTTGTGTAAGATCTTACATTAAACATTTTGAATCTACTTGGCTCCAGATAAAGTTTCAGACATAAGTTTGGGAGGAGCTTGTTCATCTAGGCCTGCCAATCATATCTTAAGTATATATAAGTGGCTGCTTCCCCACACCGGTGATGATTCTTCCAATATCCCTCCACTTCCCCATCTCCACCTTTATATTTCATCACACCTAAACCAATTATTACTTCAAAATCCTCTTTCTGTTTCTTGCTTTAGTCAGATAGTATTTTCAAAGCAAATAAATAAATATTGAGCTATTTAAATGAATATTGTCAAAACGCTTAAAGGAAATAGATTTGAGGTAATGAGATAATTAGAATCAGGAATAGACTTTCCCCTGACTGTGTCTTGTATATTGTGTGGACGTGACACATGGTTGAACTTTACATACCTGATCATTGTCTTCCAGCTGTGATACGTCTCTTCCACAGGCCTGTGCGATCCTCTTTCCTGCCACCAGGTTTCCAACTATCATGGAAGCAGGCCCCACATCTGGCAAACAGAGTGGACAGAAACAAGTTCATATGATGAGTAAAAATATATGTCAATGAATGCTTTGAGGTGCAGATAAAACTCCACCCCTCACCTGTGCCCGGTTGCTTCTGTCTAGGTTTGGGCAGGTTGGTGACGAGGTGTGAGGGCACATGAGAACGCTGCAGGGGTGCAGGGCTCCCTCCAGGAAGCCTGTTTGGTCTCTGAGATGTGAATGTCACCCAGAGGGGCTTTGGGTAATGTGTTAGCAGGCACCAGAGCCAAACAGTATACTCCTACCTGATGGATGCTGTCTATAGCCTGAGTACAAAGGTCAAGAAAACATGTATGGGTGTGTTTGTGAAATGTATATTTGTCTGTGTTGGAGATCTACACAGGCATGATTTCATGCCAGAACCTGGTCCATAAACAAGACTTTGTAACATGGACTACAGTGACTCTGTGTATGTGTTCACCTGCAGTACGCGACTCATCCACTGGAAGCTGTCCTCCTCTGATGCGTCAGGTCTCTGTTCTGCCACCACAACAATGCGTTCATCATGCAGCACAGATACTGAGAACACTGCAATCCTGACACACAGAGAACAGAGATACAGTAAATGTTTGCCATCTGAAGGGCTGTTTATCTGTCTATCAGTGTTGGGGAGTAAATACAGCTACTAAAAGTAGTGACATTACTTTTTAACAACATTTTTAGTTAGCTCAGCAACAGTTTTTCACAATATTGCAGCTTTCCTGTTACAAGCTATGTTTTTCAATGAGTGGCAGTGTAGCATCACACAATGCTAAATATGTCAGTTGTCACAGTTGTTTTTTGTGCACACAACAATGGAGTCGCTCACTGTAAACAAGCACGCTAACCTAAACGCTCCACACTCTTTCCATCAAATGTAGCATTGTAAAGTCCTATTCATTTTAGTGAGTCTGTTTGTTAAGACAGTTCATGTAAATATACTGATTATAAACCATTCACTGATTCACTTGTAGGTAGCTGTGGCAGGGTGGAGGGCAGGGCCGGGTCGTGATTCTACACACCGGTCCTTATCAGGCTAATCAAACCTCCGAGAGGGATAAAGGCCGACTGCGGATGATTGTGCGGGAGAGACAGATAGTTTACGGACATGTCCGTCATGTGTGTGTGCGTCTGTCTTTTATTTAAGTTTATTATTAAAATATTATTTATATTGAAAAGCGGTTCTCGCCACCTCCTTTCCATTGAACTTCTTTACAGTAGCGTTGGAAATGTAAGCGTAGCGTAGTTCTACAGCTGCGCTTACATTACACAGCGGCAAACTCCACCACCCCACCACCAACAGTTGAGTCCCTGTCCTGCACGGGGTAGGCTCCTCGCCCCTGCCTCCTATCTCCGGCAGGATCAGTCGAGTTCTGAGTACTACAACTTCGGACCACAAGATGTGGCCCACTCAAAGAGAGACATTACTTTTCTGTTTTATATTCATCAAATAAATGTCATCTTCAGTTTCACTGAAGTTTCAGTTTCAAGTCTGCGAGTCTTCCTGATAGAAAGTTCATTCATTTTAGTGAATTTGTTTGTTCAGATAGTTCATGTAAATTAATCAATTAAAGTACATTTACTTAGGTAGTGTTCTGAAGTCCAAATAGGAAGCATTACTGAATTAGTCTGTTTGAGCGGTTCATATGGATGAAATGGTTAAAAGAAAAGTTTTGTTTTCAAATTATTTTTTTATTTTTTTCAACGACCTTACCCTAGATTTCTGCCCTAACCCTTGTTTTTGGCGTTCTGCTCGTAGGGGTAGGGTGTCCCAATACTCTCAAAGCAAGGGGAGTGATATTCTCCCCTTAAAATCAACCCTCAAAACATAGTGCGAGTCCGATGCAGGCTTAAAACGAAGCGGAAGATGAAATTACCCAGGATACCTTGCGAACTCAGCGAGACGGCCAAATTTTTTCAACTAAGATGGCGGACACAGCTGGAAAGGAGCAACTGAATCGTAAGTATATTTTCTAGCAAAATAAGCATGTTAAAAATTCGAAATATGTTGGAATATGTTAGTTTGATGAACATCCAATGGACTGTTGAGTTTTGAACACTAATGTTAGAAAATATTTCCACGAAGCTATCTGGCGATGTTCATATGAAATCTGCCGAGTGCTTCAAAGAGTCTGCCAATCAAATATGCATCTGATCTGGGTAGTTAATCTAATTTTATTTTTCGATTTTGGCTTCTAAGGATTATAAAAGAAGATATGTGAGGTAAAATTATTAAAAACTAGCCAGCGCATCATCTGTCCCTTCACAGCCGCTGTCATTTCTCTCTAAACCCAAACTTGGCGTCAGAATCAGCACTGAGCACAATCGGTGATTGTTGTAAAGTGCAGTGTCTGCTGTTTCTAAATGCGGGACGTTGTTGGTGGTAAAACAGCTACTAAAAGCACAATGATCCAGCGCAAGAGACGTTGCCTCGGTTCCCCATGGAGGCCTGCCGAGAAAGCAGTTGCAACTAGACAAGCAAACTATACTTTGGGTTTTGTGTGGCTTCTAAAGCGACCAAATACACACAAATATATGGCAAAATAACCGGTTTAGAGATTCACTTAAACACAGTTGATGTTCTTAAATGGGAGTTAACATTTGGGAGAAAATATGTGTATTATTAGATCTGCATTCGGTCTTAAAGTGGCAGCATCTAATAAACCTGCTAATGATTAAACATATAGCGTCAAAATATTTAAACAAATCGGTCATACCTGAAATAAATCCTCAAGGCAAAGAAGGCGGCGAATCGCGTCTTCTATATTCCATGCCTTCTCTGTTGATTCATCAGGCGTAGATACGAACACAGCCCACACAACAGGCAACACAACAGCTGGAACGGCATTTTCTGAATGAAAATAGTAGTAGTAGACATCGTCGGCGTTACGGCGTGGCGTGAGTGAGGTTTGCCGCTAATTTGCATATAGTGGTGTCCCATTTCATAGGGAAAGATCTTCAACTCCACTTCCCTCGTTGAGGGACTTTACTTTCGAGGGCACTCAAAACCAAGTGGAAGTTTTAAGGGGGGAGAAATGGGACAGGGCCTGAGTGTCTGAGCCGAGTTTGGAGTATGTGGAGTTAAAGCTCTAGGAGGAGTTAGAGTTGTAAATTTTTGACAGAATAATAATAATAATAATAATAATAACTAGAAAAAGTTAGATGAGACAAACTTTAAGTTGGCTTGTGAAAGTTTGGACCAGAAAGTTTGAAGAAGTTTAAAGTAGTTTGAAGTTTAAAGTAGTTTGTAGTTTAAATTAGTTTAAAGTTTAAAAGTAGTTTGTAGTTTAAAGCAGTTTAAAGTTTAAAGTAGTTTGAAGTTTAAAGTAGTTTATAGTTTAAGCGAGTTTAAAGTTTAAATTAGTTTGTAGTTTAAATTAGTTTAAAGTTTAAAGTAGTTTGTAGTTTAAAGTAGTTTAAAGTTTAACTTAGTTGCTAGATAGACAGATAGATAGATAGACAGATAGATAGATAGACACTCAGATAGATAGTTAGATAGAGATAGATAGATAGATATTTACCCTCAGATAGATAGATAGATATAGATAGATAGATATTTACCCTCAGATAGATAGATAAATAGATAGAGAGAGAGAGATAGATATTTACCCTCAGATAGATAGATAGATAGATATATATTGACCCTCAGATAGATAGATAGATAGATAGACAGACAGATAGATGCTAGCACGCTTTTAGAATTTTTAGCACTTCAGCTAAGCGATCTAGCATGCGTTTTAGCATTTTTTAGCACTTCAGCTAGGCGATGCTAGCATGTGTTAGCATGATGCTTAACACGTTTTTAGCATGCTTTAGCGCTCGGCTAGGCGATGCTAGCATGTGTTAGCATGATGCTAGCACATTTTTAGCATGATTTAGCGCTCGGCTAGGCGATGCTTAGCATGTGTTAAGCATGATCTTAGCCGCGTTTTTGCATTTTTTAAGCGCTGCGCTAGAGCGATCGCTAGCATGTGTTAAGCATGATGCTAATGACGCTTTTTGCATTTTTAAGCGCCTGGCTAGGCGATGCTAGCATGTGTTAGCATGATCTTGCTACGTTTTGCATTTTTAGCGCCGCTAAGCGATGCATAGCATGTGTTAAGCATGATCTTTAGCGCTTTTTAGCATGTTTTAGCACTTCGCTAGGCGATCGCTAGCATGTGTTAGCATGATCTTGCAGACGTTTTAGCATGTTTAACGACTTTGCTAGGCGATGCTAACATGTGTTAAGCATGATGCTTAGCACGTTTTAAGCATGTTTTAGCGCTTGCTAGAAGCGATCTTTAACATGTGTTAACATGATCTTAGCCGCTTTTAGCATGTTTTAGACTTGCCGCTGGCGATCTTAACATGTGTTAGCATGATCTTGCTGACGTTTTTAGCATGTTTTAGCGCTCGCTGAGGCGATGCTTAGCATGTGTTAAGCATGATCGCTATGACGTTTTAAGCATGTTTTAGCGCCTGGCTAGGCGATCGCTAGCATGTGTTAGCATGATGCTTGCTAGACGTTTTAAGCATGTTTAGCGCCGGCTAAGCGATCGCTAGCATGTGTTAGCATGATGCTTGAACGTTTTTAGCATGTTTTAGCGCCTAGCTAGGCGATCGCTAGCATGTGTTAGCATGATGCTAAGCAAGTTTTAGCATTTTTAACGCTTCGGCTAAGCGATGCTAGCATGTGTTAGCATGATCTTGCTGCGTTTTAGCATTTTTAGCGCTCAGCTAGGCGATGTTAGCATGTGTTAGCATGATGCTATAGCGTTTTTAGCATTTTTAGCGCTCGGCTAGGCGATGTTAGCATGTGTTAAGCATGATGCTTGCACGTTTTAGCATGTTTTAGCGCTTCGCTAGGTGATGCTTAGCATGTGTTAGATGATGCTAGCACGCTTTTAGCATGTTTTAGCGCCTGCTGGCGATGTTAGCATGTGTAAAGCATGATGCTTAGCTACGCTTTTAGCATTTTTTAGCGCCTGGCTGAGGCGTCGTATGACGTTTTAGCATGTTTTAGCGCTTCAGCTAGGCGATGCTAGCACGTTTAGCATGTTTAGCGCCGCTAGGCGATTTTAGCATGATGCTTAGCACATTTTTAGCTTGTTTTAGCACTTGCTAGTCAATGCTTAGCATGTGTTAGCATGATGCTTAAGTACGTTTTAAGCATGTTTTAGCATGTGGCTATGAAGATTTTTGTCATTACTTTTGGCTGGTTGATAAAAGAAATCCTCTGAGGGAGAGAGAGGGAGAGATGCAGGGCTGACAGGCCCTTTTTGTCTGTGTGTGTGAAAATGTCAGTTGGAATTTGAATTTCTGTACATTCCGCAATGTTAAGTCAATGGGAGTTTTTCGAGGTTTGATCGTCATTTTTAGGAAAACCGTAAGTCCGATCAGTTAGAAAAGATATAGCACACTATTGGGATTAGTCTGAAGGTCTGTGCGAGTTTGGTGCCTGTAACTAAAAGCTCTAGGAGGAGTAGCGTATAGAAATTTCTGAGTAAGAATAATAATAATAACTAGAAAAAGTTGATCGAGACAAACTTTAAGTTGGCTTGTGAAAGTTTGGACCAGAAAGTTTGAAGAAGTTTAAAGTAGTTTGAAGTTTAAAGTAGTTTGAAGTTTAAAGTAGTTTGAAGTTTAAATTAGTTTAAAGTTTAAAGTAGTTTGTAGTTTAAGCGAGTTTAAAGTTTAAAGTAGTTTGAAGTTTAAAAGTAGTTTATAGTTTAAGCGAGTTTAAAAGTTTAAATTAGTTTGTAGTTTAAATTAGTTTAAAGTTTAAAGTAGTTTGTAGTTTAAAGTAGTTTAAAGTTTAACTTAGTTGCTAGAAAGACAGATAGATAGATAGACACTCAGATAGATAGTTAGATAGAGAGATAGATAGATAGATATTTACCCTCAGATAGATAGATAGATATAGATAGATAGATATTTACCCTCAGATAGATAGATAAATAGATAAGAGAGAGAGAGATAGATATTTACCCTCAGATAGATAGATAGATAGATATATATTGACCCTCAGATAGATAGATAGATAGATAGACAGACAGATAGATGCTTGCTGCGTTTTAGAATTTTTAGCACTTCGACTAGAGCGATGCTATACGTTTTTAGCATTTTTAGCGCTCGCTAGGCGATGCTAGCATGTGTTAGCATGATGCTAACACGCGTTTTAGCATCTTTAGCGCCGGCTGGGCGATGCTAGCATGTGTTAGCATGATGCTTGCTACATTTTAGCATGATTTAGCACGCCGCTAGGCGATGCTAGCATGTGTTAGCATGATGCTAGCGCGTTTTTGCATTTTTAGCGCCCGCTAGGCGATGCTAGCATGTGTTAGCATGATGCTTGACGCGTTTTAGCATTTTTAGCGCCGGCTAGGCGATGCTAGCATGATGTTAGCATGATGCTTGACTGCGTTTTTAGCATGTTTTAGCGCCGGCTGAAGCGTCTTAACATGTGTTAGCATGATGCTTAGCATGTTTTTAGCATGTTTTAGCGCTCGGCTAGGCGATGCTAGCATGTGTTAGCATGATCTTAGCAAGTTTTTAGCATTTTTTAACACTCGCTAAGCGATGCTTAGCATGTGTTAGCATGATGCTAACGCGTTTTTAGCATTTTTTAGCGCTCGGCTAGGTGATGCTTGAGCATGTGTTAGCATGATGCTTGCTGCGTTTTAGCATGTTTTAACACTTGGCTAAGCGATGCTAACATGTGTTAGCATGATCTTATGTACGTTTTTAGCATGTTTTAGCACTTTGCTAGGCGTCTTTAGCATGTGTTAACAAGATGCTTGATGCGTTTTACCATGTTTTAGCGACCGGCTAGGCGATGCTTAGCATGTGTTAGCATGATGCTATGCGCGTTTTAGCATGTTTAGCGCCAGCTAGGCGATGTTAGCATGTGTTAGCATGATGCTTAGCACATTTTTAGCATGTTTTAGCGCTCGGCTAGGTGATGCTAGCATGTGTTAGCATGATGCTAGCATGTTTTTAGCATGTTTTAGCGCCGGCTAGGCGATGCTAGCATGATGTTAGCATGATGCTAGCTGCGTTTTAGCATGTTTTAGCGCCCAGCTAGGCGATGCTAGCATGTGTTAGCATGATGCTAGCACGTTTTAGCATTTTAGCGCCGGCTAGGCGATGCTAGCATGTGTTAGCATGATGCTATGCGCTTTTAGCATGTTTTTAGCGTGTGGCTATGAAGATTTTAGGTCATTACTTTTTGGCTGCTTGATAAAAGAAATCCTCTGAGGGAGAGAGAGGAGAGATGCAGGGCTGACAGGCCCTTTTTGTCTGTGTGTATGAAAATGTCAGTTGGAATTCAAATTTCTGAAGATTCCGCAATGTAAGTCAATGGGAGTTTTTCCAAGTTTGATCGTCATTTTTAGGCAAGCCGTAAGTCCGATCAGTTAGAAAAGATATAGCAACTTCGAGTCAGACCAGTTTGAGTGTCTGTGCCGAGTTTGGAGTATGTGGAGTTAAAGCTCTAGGAGGAGTAGCGTATAGAAATTTCACCGCTAAGAAGAATAATAATAATAATAAGTTTAAATAGGATTTCAGTAAGTTGGCTTTCACAAGCCAACTTAATAATAATAATAAGTTTAAATAGGATTTCAGTAAGTTGGCTTTCACAAGCCAACTTAATAATAATAATAATAATAATATAAGTTTAAATAGGATTTCAGTAAGTTGGCTCTCACAAGCCAACTTAATAATAATAATAATAAGTTTAAATAGGATTTCAGTAAGTTGGCTTTCACAAGCCAACTTAATAATAATAATAATAATAATAAGTTTAAGTACAATATCAGTAAGTTGGCTCTCACAAGCCAACTTAATAATAATAATAATAAGTTTAAATAGGATTTCAGTAAGTTGGCTCTCACAAGCCAACTTAATAATAATAATAATAATAATGTTTAAATAGAATTTCAGTAAGTTGGCTCTCACAAGCCAACTTAATAATAATAATAATAATAATAATAAGTTTAAATAGAATTTCAGTAAGTTGGCTCTCACAAGCCAACTTAATAACTAGAAAAAGTTAAGTTGAGACAAACTTTAAGTTGGCTTGTGAAAGTTTGGACCAGAATGTTTGAAGAAGTTTAAAGTAGTTTGAAGTTTAAATTAGTTTAAATTAGTTTAAATTAGTTTATAGTTTAAAGTAGTTTAAAGTTTAAAGTAGTTTATAGTTTAAGCGAGTTTAAAAGTTTAAATTAGTTTGTAGTTTAAATTAGTTTAAAGTTTAAAGTAGTTTGTAGTTTAAAAGTAGTTTAAAATTTAACTTAGTTGCTAGATAGATAGATAGACACTCAGCTAGATAGTTAGATGAGAGATAGATAGATAGATATTTACCCTCAGATAGATAGATAGATAGATATTTACCCTCAGATAGATAGATAAATAGATAGAGAGAGGAGAGATAGATATTTACCCTCAGATAGATAGATAGATAGATAGATATTGACCCTCAGATAGATAGATTGATAGATAGACAGATAGATAGATGCTAGCACGTTTTTAGAATTTTTAGCACTTCGGCTAGGCGATGCTAGCACATTTTAGCATGTTTTAGCACTTTGCTAGGTGATGCTAGCATGTGTTAGCATGATGCTAGCACGTTTTTAGCATTTTAGCACTTCAGCTAGGCGATGCTAACATGTGTTAGCATGATGCTAGCACGTTTTAGCATTTTTAGCACTTGGCTAGGCGATGCTAGCATGTGTTAGCATGATGCTAACACGTTTTTAGCATTTATAGCACTCGGCTGGCGATGCTAACATGTGTTAGCATGATGCTAGCACGCTTTTTAGCATGTTTTAGCGCTCAGCTAGGCGATGCTAGCATGTGTTACCAGTGTAGACTGATTCCCAAACAAATGACTCTAATGAGCGGTTCTTTTGAATCTACAGTGTGAAACATACAGTGTGACCAGTGTAGTCTGATTCCCAAATTAATGACTCTAATGAGCCAGTTCTTTTGAATCTAAAATGTGAAACATACAGTGTGACCAGTGTAGTCTGATTCCCAAATTAATGACTCTAATGAGCCAGTTCTTTTGAATCTACAATGTGAAACATACAGTGTGACCAGTGTAATCTGATTACAATATTAATGACTCTAATGAGCGGTTCTTTTGAATCTACAGTGTGAAACATACAGTGTGACCAGTGTAATCTGATTACAATATTAATGACTCTAATGAGCGGTTCTTTTGAATCTACAGTGTGAAACATACAGTGTGACCAGTGTAATCTGATTACAATATTAATGACTCTAATGAGCGGTTCTTTTGAATCTACAGTGTGAAACATACAGTGTGACCAGTGTAATCTGATTACGACATCAATGACTCTAATGAGCCGGTTCTTTTGAATCTAAAGTGTGAAACATACAGTGTGACCAGGGTAGTCTGATTCCCAAACAAATTACTCTAATGAGCCGGTTCTTTTGACTCTACAGTGTGAAACATACAGTGTGACCAGTGTAGTCTGATTCCCAAATGAATGACTCTAATGAGCCGGTTCTTTTGAATCTACAATGTAAACGTACAGTGTGACCAGTGTAGTCTGATTCCCAAATTAATGACTCTAATGAGCGGTTCTTTTGAATCTACAATGTGAAACATACAGTGTGACCAGTGTAGTCTGATTCCCAAATGAATGACTCTAATGAGCGGTTCTTTTGAATCTACAATGTGAAACTTACAGTGTGACCAGTTTAGTCTGATTCCCAAATGAATGACTCTAATGAGCCAGTTCTACAGTGTAGTGTTAAAAAGTTTAACTTAGTTGCTAGATAGATAGATAGATAGATAGATAGATAGATAGAGAGAGAGATAGATAGATAGATAGATAGATAGATAGATAGATAGATAGATAGATAGATAGATAGATAGATAGATAGATAGATAGATATTTACCCTTAGATATATAAAGAGATAGATATAGATAGATAGATATTTATCCTCAGATAGATTGATAGATAGATAGAGAGAGAGAGAGAGATAGATATTTACCCTCAGATACATAGATAGATAGATAGATAGATAGATAGATAGATAGATAGATAGATAGATAGATAGATAGATAGATAGATAGATAGATAGATAGATAGATATTGACCCTCAGATAGATGCTAGCACGTTTTCAGCATGTTTTAGCGTTTGGCTAGGAAGATTTTTGGCTGCTTGATAAAAGAAATCCTCTGAGGAAGAGAGGGAGAGATGCAGGGCTGACAGGCCCTTTTTGTCTGTGTGTGTGAAAATGTCAGTTGGAATTTGAATTTCTGAACATTCCGCAATGTTAAGTCAATGGGAGTTTTTCGAGTTTGATCGTCATTTTTAGGAAAACCGTAAGTCCGATCAGTTAGAAAAGATATAACAACTCGAGTCAGAACAGTTTGAGTGTCTGTGCCGAGTTTGGAGTATGTGGAGTTAAAGCTCTAGGAGGAGACAGATATAGAAATTTCACCGCTAAGAAGAATAAGAAGAATCGAATAATAACTAGAAAAAAAGTTAGATGAGACAAACTTTAAGTTGGCTTGTGAAAGTTTGGACCAGAAAGTTTGAAGAAGTTTAAAGTAGTTTGAATTTTAAATTTGTTTATAGTTTAAATTAGTTTGAAGTTTAAATTAGTTTGTAGTTTAAATTAGTTTGAAGTTTAAATTAGTTTAAAGTAGTTTATAGTTTAAATTAGTTTAGTTTAAATTAGTTTAAAGTAGTTTAAAGTTTAACTTAGTTGCTAGAAAGATAGATAGATAGATAGATAGACAGACAGACACTCAGATAGATAGAGAGATAGATAGATATTTACCCTCAGATAGATAGATAGATAGATAGATAGATAGATAGATAGATAGATAGATAGATAGATAGATAGATAGATAGATAGATAGATAGATAGATATAGATATTTACCCTTAGATATATAGATAGATATAGATAGATGAGAGAGAGAGATAGATATTTACCCTCAGATAGATAGATAGATAGATAGAGGATAGATAGATAGATAGATAGATAGATAGATAGATAGATAGATAGATAGATAGATAGATGATAGATAGATAGATAGATAGATAGATAGATAGATAGATAGATAGATAGATAGATAGATAGATAGATAGATACTGACCCTCAGATAGATGCTAGCACGTTTTTAGCATGTTTTAGCGTGTGGCTAGGAAGATTTTAGGTCATTACTTTTTGGCTGCTTGATAAATAAATCCTCTGAGGGAGAGAGAGAGGAGAGATGCAGGGCTGACAGGCCCTTTTTTGTCTGTGTGTGTGAAAATGTCAGTTGGGATTTAAATTTCTGAACATTCCCGTAATGTTAAGTCAATGGGAGTTTTTCCGAGTTTGATCGTCATTTTTAGGGAAAACCGTAAGTCCGATCAGTTAGAAAAAGATATAGCAACTTCGAGTCAGAACAGTTTGAGTGTCTGAGCCGAGTTTGGAGTATGTGAGTTAAAGCTCTAGGAGGAGTTAGATATAGAAATTTCACCGCTAAGAAGAATAAAGCGGAATAATAATAAGTTTAAGTAGGATTTCAGTAAGTTGGCTTTCACAAGCCAACTTAATAAGTCTAAGTAGGATTTCAGTAAGTTGGCTCTCACAAGCCAACTTAATAAGATTAAATAGGATTTCAGTAAGTTGGCTCTCACAAGCCAACTTAATAAGTTTAAATAGGATTTCAGTAAGTTGGCTCTCACAAGCCAACTTAATAAGTTTAAATAGGATTTCAGTAAGTTGGCTTTCACAAGCCAACAACTAGAAAAAAGTTCATCGAGACAAATTTTAAGTTGGCTTGTAAAAGTTTGGACCAGAAAGTTTGAAGAGTTTAAATGAGTTTAAAGTTTAAATTAGTTTGTAGTTTAAATTAGTTTAAAGTTTAAAGTAGTTTGTAGTTTAAAGTAGTTTCAGGTTTAACTTAGTTGCTAGATAGATAGATATTTACCCTCAGATAGATAGATAGATAGATATAGATAGATAGATAGATATTTACCCTAAGATAGATAGATAGATATAGATAGATAGATATTTACCCTCAGATAGATAGATAGATAGAAGAGAGAGAGCTAGATATTTACCCTCAGATAGATAGATAGATAGATATTGACCCTCAAATAGATAGATAGATAGATATTGACCCTCAGATAGATAGATAGATAGATAGATAGACAGACAGATAGATGCTAGCACGTTTTTAGCATTTTTAGCACTTCGCTAGGCGATGCTAGCATGTGTTAGCATGATGCTAGCACGTTTTTAGCATGTTTTAGCACTTCGCTAGGCGATGCTAGCATGTTTTAGCATGATGCTAGCAGGTTTTAAGCATTTTTTAGCACTTCGCTAGGCGATGCTAGCATGTGTTAGTATGATGCTAGCACATTTTTAGCATGTTTTAGCACTTCGCTAGGTGATGCTAGCATGTGTTAGCATAATGCTAGCACATTTTTAGCATGTTTTAGCACTTCGCTAGGTGATGCTAGCATGTGTTAGCATGATGCTAGCACGTTTTTAGCATGTTTTAACACTTTGCTAGGCGATTTTAGCATGATGCTACCACGTTTTTAGCATGTTTTAACACTTCGCTAGGCGATGCTAGCATGTGTTAACATGATGTTAGACGTTTTAGCATGTTTTAAAACTTCGCTGAAGCGATGCTAGCATGTGTTAGCATGATGCTATAGTACGTTATTAGCATTTTTAGCGCCGCTAAGCGATTCTAGCATGTGTTAGCATGATGCTAGCACGTTTTTAGCATGTTTTAGCACTCGGCTAGGTGATGCTAGCATGTGTTAAGCATGATGCTAGCACGTTTTTAGCATTTTTAGCGCCGCTAGGCGATGCTAGCATGTGTTAGCATGATGCTTATGCGTTTTAAGCTTGTTTTAGCGCTCGCTGAGCGATGCTAGCATGTTTTATCATGATGCTAGCATGTTTTAAGCATTTTTAGCGCTCGGCTAGGCGATGCTTAGCATGTGTTAAGCATGATGCTAGCACATTTTTAGCATGTTTTAAGCGCTCGCTAGGTGATGCTTAGCATGTGTTAGCATGATGCTAGCACATTTTTAGCATGTTTTAGCACTTCGCTAGGCGATGCTAGCATGTGTTAGCATGATGCTAGCATGTTTTTAGCATGTTTTAGCACTTTGCTAGGCGATTTTAGCATGATGCTAGCACGTTTTTAGCATGTTTTAACACTTCGCTAGGCGATGCTAGCATGTGTTAACATGATGTTAGCACGTTTTTAGCATGTTTTAGCACTTCGCTAGGCGATGCTAGCATGTGTTAGCATGATGCTAGCACATTATTAGCATTTTTTAGCACTTCGCTAGGCGATTCTAGCATGTGTTAGCATGATGCTAGCACGTTTTTATCATGTTTTAGCACTTCGCTAGGCGATGCTAGCATGTGTTAGCATGATGTTAACGCGTTTTTAGCATGTTTTAGCGCTCGCTAGGTGATGCTAGCATGTGTTAGCATGATCTTGCTAGACGTTATTAGCATTTTTTAGCGCTTCGCTAGGCGTATTCTAGCATATGTTAGCGATGATGCTTAAGCGCGTTTTAGCATATTTTTGCACTTCGCTAGGCGATGCTAGCATGTGTTAGCATGATGCTATTACGTTTTTAGCTTGTTTTAGCACTGCCGCTAAGCGATGCTAGCATGTGTTAGCATGATGCTAGCATGTTTTTAGCATGTTTTAGCACTTCGCTAGGCGTATGCTAGCATGTGTTAGCATGATGCTAAGCATGTTTTTAGCATGTGGCTATGAAGATTTTAGGTCATTACTTTTTGGCTGCTTGATAAAAGAAATCCTCTGAGGAGAGAGAGAGGGAGAGATGCAGGGCTGACAGGCCCTTTTTGTCTGTGTGTGTGAAAATGTCAGTTGGGATTTAAATTTCTGAACATTCCGCAATGTTAAGTCAATGGGAGTTTTTCCGAGTTTGATCGTCATTTTTAGGAAAACCGTAAGTCCGATCAGTT